>NC_045549.1:7638266-7803383 GCF_009769535.1 Thamnophis elegans
AATGTCGCCTGCGCGATGCTCCCCAAGCAGCTGGAGCATCGCAGGGTGGTGGTACATGTGTGCACAGTGCACGTGCACATGGGTGGACACCTGGCCCACCACAGCGTACTGGTTGTGACGGGATCCGAAACCCACCACTGACTGTGGGGAGACCACCCACTCGCTCTGACTCCAAACATCCTATGTAGCCTCATTTTCGACGCCGTGTGCATGTGAGCATACCGCATGTGCGAAGCAAAGTGCAGCGTTGGAAGACATATGCATGCGTGGAAGGCAACACACGATGCGAGCGGGCTCACAGTTGCAAACCGGTGGTAAACCTAACTGATTCCCACCACTGTCTCAACATGTTTTTTTTTATATCGTGGCGTCCAAATTGAATGCAACATTTCAAGCACGCATAACAACACAGAAGAGGCAGATGTCTGCAGGAGAGGCGTGCATATATAATCAGACCATGCTGAACATTTCTGGACTTATTTTTAAACTACTGATGCAAAGTTTCCTGCGCTGGTGTTTGAACAGATGGCTGGACTTTCATTAGGCTGTTTGCATGACAAGCCGATCGCAAAAATGGGAGAGGGGGAAAATAACTGAATTTATAACTTATAACTACAATGTCACTTAGGTGACCACATAATTATTGCAAGGAAACTAGGATGAACTTGGTTTCTGGCCTAGACCTGAACTATGGTGAGGCTCTGAAAAAGGACACTGTTTACCTTAGGTGAGGTTTATAAAAGCACCGAGAAGCTTAACTAAGAGTCAAAGTCTGAATAAGTACTGAGTGTGCCTATGTATAGTAAGGAGGTATTTCACAATGGAGAGAAAAAAACACCCAGATCAAATGTAAACTGGGTGAGTGAAGCAACGAAGAATATTCCTAATCAGAGGTAAGGAAACTGAGCTTAGATGATGTCAGATTCAACCCTGTCATCTGCTAATTCTCCGTGCTGGCTGGGACCAGTGCCTGAAGTAGACACAAATTCTTGCCCTTCTTCCAGTGGTGGGTTCCGTATCCTGTTGCAACTGGTACGGTGGCAACGGGGCCCGGCGTCCACCACATGAACGCATGCGGTGTGCGCACACGTCCGCACGCGCATATGGGTCCTTACCTCTTATGATGCCTCCGCGAGCCTCCGCGACACTCCAGCTGCTTGGCGGAGCGTCACGCAGGCGCCGTGCGCTCCATGCATGGAAGCACTGAAGAGCCCAAATACAAGTAAGGTGCTCCGGCGGGCGGGTGGGCCCTCCGGAGCACCGTACTGGAAAGGTAGCCAGTGCTCCGGGCAGGCACCAGTACGGCTGTACTGGGGCGTACCGCCTGCAACCCACCACTGCCTTCTTCCTTGCAATTTTATGTTATTTCTGTAAAAATTAATCAGTGGAACAACTTGCCTCCAGAAGTTGTGAATGCCCAACACTGGAAGTCTTTAAGAAGATGTTGGATAGCCATTTGTCTGGAACGGTATAGGGGTTCCTGCCTAGGCAGGGGGTTGGACTAGAAGACCTCCAAGGTCCCTTCCAACTCTATTATTCTATTCTATCCACAACATAGAACAGGGGACTCCAAATCTGGCCACTCTAAGACTTGTGGACTTCAACTCTCAGGCCACAAGTCTTAAAAGTTGTCAAGGCAGGACCCATCTGCTCCGGCTGGCTGAGGAATTGTGGGAGGGTCGTGCTCACATTGCGAACCTGTAGGGAAAGTAAGTGAATCCCACCACGGCTCCAAGAGCCGAGGTGGCGCAGTGGTTAGGGTGCAGTACTGCAGGCCACTTCAGCTGACTGCGATCTGCAGTTCAGCGGTTCAAATCTACCGGCTCAAGGTCGACTCAGCTTTCCATCCTTCCGAGGTGGGTGAAATGAGGACCCAGACTGTGGGGGCAAGTTGCTGACTCAATTTGCTAAAAAAATCTGTAACCGCTTAGAGAGGGCTGAAAGCCCTATGAAGCGGTATATAAGTCTAATTAATAATAAATAAATAAAATAATAAATCTCTGTCGTATTGTGGTGACCAGAACTGGATACAGTATTCCAAATGTGATCTCAGCATTGCAAGAGGTGCTATGCCTTTACGAGATTTTGAAAATATCCGTGTTAATGTAACCTAGGACTGCAGAGTTGTGTCACACCAGTTGTGAGTTTTGCAACAGCAAAGTAAAGAGCTGTGCGCCGTTACCTCACTGACACTACAATGATTGCCAATGGCTCCTCAAAGGCAGTTTGTGCTGCTGTTTTGCTTCCCTGAATGGCAACTCGTGTGATATTGCAACCTCACAGGAGGGTGTCGTGGCCCGCCAGTAGCTAGTGGAGCTGGCAGCAGAGTCAGACAATGAGGAGGTTGGGGAGGAACATGGGCCAGTCCTGGAGTCTGGGGGAAGCTCTGACGAGGACTCTGTGTCGGAGGCGAGAGGGGAGCAAGACAGCAGTGAGGCAGAGGAACAGCTGGAGCCTATTCCCAGGCTTGCGCAGAGCTGCCAGAAGAAAAGAACAGCAAAGAAATCGGGTCGACTTGAGAATAAAGCCACAGATGGACAGTGAATGGCCCCTCCCAAATAAAAGAGGAGCGAAAGGGGAGTGGGCTTTTGCAGGAAACAATTCGTTCGTTCTTTGTTTCAGGAGTGTGAAGATCTGTCCGAATCTCAAGAGACTCTGTGCCCAGCCTTTCCTTGCACAGCACCTCATTGGAAAAATTTACATGGCAGCTTTCTAAGCTAGATAAGGTCTGCGGTCATAAATTCACCTTTGAAAGACTGTTTGCCAAAGCCTTGGCTGAATGTGAATGAGGAATTCACATGAGTTTAATAAAAGGGGTTTTGTCGGGACCAGGAATCTGCTTCGTGCGTTTTGGGGAAGCCTCGGTCAGAACGTTATCAGAACAGAATGGAATGACAACCCAGAGTATCTGCCTCTTCACCGCACAGGGCACTCTGCTAAACTGGATCACTGCACCTGCTGGAATCTGGCCACTGATCAGGTCCTGCCTTTCAGAGCCGATGCATTTGAGCCAACTGGAATCCTGAAATAATAAAAGTGCATACTGGCACAGGGTGGATTCTCTCAGGATCTTTGGGATATTTCCTGGTCATAGAGATGTTGACAGCCTTGGGCTTTTTTTTTTTCCTAAGCCAAAGGACGATTACAAAACTATGTCAACTTTTATTATTAACAAGAATTGGAGGCTTAAAATACATTCTACTCGGCGAGATGCAATCTGGATACCTCTTTTTAAGGGGTTGAAAACCGTGCCCGTGTATTCATTTGGAGAGCTTCTTCTCTTTCTCCTTGGCTTGCTCTATTTTCTTTTCCTGACATCTGATCATAGTGGACATTGCTAGAAAGAAGGGACAGGGTGGTTTACACCACATGGTCTGGAAGACAAATGGCATCTCTTTTGCGTCGCGGGTTCTGTAAAAATGGCTCCTGGGGTGGTTAAGGAACCAGGTTACAAACCAGGAGTGTGTGTGTTCTAGTCCCGCCTCAGCATGAAAGCCAAATGAGTGACTTTGGGCCAATCAATAGGAGACTGGGATTCTAGTCCCGCCTCAGGCATGAAAGCCAATTGAGTGACTTTGGGCCAATTTCCAGGAGACTGTGAGTTCTAGTCCCGCCTCAGGCATGAAAGCCAATTGAGGACTTTGGGCCAATTACCAGGAGATGTGAGTTCTAGTCCTGCCTTAGGCATGAAAGCCGGCTGGGTGACCTTTGGGCCAGTCTCTTTCTCTTAGCCCTACTCATTTCACAATTGTTGTTACAAAATAGGTGGAAAAAGAAGTATTAGGTGTGTTCACCACCTTGAGTTATTTGTAAAAATAATAAAAGGGGGGGGGATACATATAGATAAATAAAGTAAAAGGTGAGACCCCTCTGCGGATCTCCTCTCATCCAGAGCATCCTTCTTCCAGATGTAAGAACTAACTTTCCTCCCTTTAACATTCAGAAAGCTTTTAAAAACGTGCTTTTTTTTTCAGGAAGCAGCAGGGGACTCGAGCAATAAGGGGGTTACAGACACCTGAGCACACCTGGCACCATGCTTTAAATTTGTAACACCAGAACTGTTGATTGAATTTTGCCAGGTGATACGCTGACGTTTTGATAGCTGTGTCGTGCATTTGCACGATGAGCTTGTAAGATGCTTTAAATCAGGGATGTCAAACTCAAGGCCCTGGGGGAGGATCTGGCCACGGGCCGCTTAGAATTGGCCCACGGGGCTGCCCTGGAAGTGACAAAGGACCGGCCCGCAATGTAACACAGTTGTTAAGTGAATCTGGCTCTCCATTGATCGTGTTTGTCAGAAGGTCGCAAAAGGGGATCACAGATCCTGGGACATTGCAACCGTCATAAATATGAATCCGTTGCCAAGCATCCGAATTTTGATCCTGTGACTATGGGAATGCTGCAATCATCTAAGTGTGAAAAACGGACTTAAGTCACTGTTCTCAGTGCTGTTGTAAATCCAACGGACACTAAACTAATGGTTATAAGTCGAGGACTACCTGCAGGGGTGGGTTCCTACCAGTTCTAACCTCTTCTATAGAGGTTCCACAAATCAAGTGTACCATTTTGAACCGGTTCCAGCTCCCTCCCCCAGCCCGTCCGCACGTCATCAAGATGAAGAGCGAGAGGAGGAATTCTGGGAGTTGAAATCCACAAGTCTTAAAGCTGTCAACTTTGAACACCCCTGGGGTTTTTTTCTAAAGGGTTAGGGTGCAAGGGTCTTGTAACTTGACAGCTTTAATACTTGCACACTTCAATGCCAGGGTTTCTGAGCAACATTTGGTTGCTAAGCAAGAGCGTTGTGAAGTGAGTTTCACCACATTTTTACAAGTTGGCCACACCCACCCAGTCGCATGACCAGCAAGCCACTCCCACAAAGCAGGCCACACCTACAGAAGAGGTTCTAAAAATTTGAAACCCACCACTGACTACCTGTATTAATTAGGGCCAGCCTTCCGCACGGGGTAATTGTGTCTAGTGAAAGCTGCTGCAGAAGGAATTCTCCAGAAAATGGCGCAATTTCCATTTATCTTTTCTCACGAAGCCAATCAAGACGTTTCTAAACTCCTCAAGGCGATTTCCAGCATCACAATCAAAAGGACCTCACAACATCGTAAATGTGCAAGGACAAAGCCCAAAACGCCCTACCTTGGTTTTTCAACTGCATGGTTTCCACGAGGTTTTGTAGTTCTCCATCTTATTCTGTAATTTCCTGCAAGCGTTTTCACTGGATTCCCCCGTTTGAATCGCTAGGGATTAAAATAGCCAGTCATGTAAACTATCGCAGATAAATATATAAAAGTACATGCATTCAATTTTTTTACTACCGGTCTGTGGGCGTGGTTTGGTGGGCGTGGTGTGGCTTGGTGGGCATGGCTTGGTGGGCGTGGCTTGGTGGGTGTGGCAGGGGAAGGATACTGCAAAATCTCCATTTCCACCCCACTCTGGGGCCAGCCAGAAGTGGTATTTGCTGGTTCACGAATTACTCAAAATTTCCGCTACCGGTTCTCCAGAACCTGTCCGAACCTGCTGGATTTCACCCCTGATCCGGAGGCAGGACTGCCAGCGATAAAGGAAAAGGCACCAGTCAGCTCATACAGTTCAGTGTATTATGAGAAAACATGTTATCAACACTGCTCAATGGCAGTTGGGTTGATCTACACAGGGGTGTCAAACCAGGGATGGTATTCAGCCAGTTCGGACCGGTTCAGGCAAACCGAAACGGTGACCTGCGGGTGGGCCCATCCACCCGCCACGGCACTATGTTGTCCTATTTAGCCACGTTTTCTAAGTCGCCCGTGTGCGTGCAAGCCGTGCGCACGAGCAAAGCGCATGAGGGAAGGCTGCCCGCACGCTCACAGTTCCGGTGTGTGGCGAATCGGTGGTAAAATTATGCGAAACTCACCTCTGTGTCAAACTGGGTGTCTTCGAGGCTGGATCAGCATTGAAGTTCTCCATGGGCCACCAGGGTGTGTGTGGAGGGGGGCAGCAGAGAGACGGGATGGACCGTTTGCAGCCCCCTGCAGCCCATTTTCGACCTCTACAGCTTCCTGCAGCACCCTGCTGGCCAAAATACGATGCAGGGGGGACTGTGCAAGACCCTCCCGTGGTCCATTTTGGGCCAGCAGAGTGCTGCAGAGAGATGTGGAGGTCAAAATGGGCTGCGGGGGGCTACAAAAGGTCCCCCCGTGCCCTGCTTTGGCCACAGAAGCACCAGGGGCCGGTCCTTTGATATTTCCAGACTGGCCCTGTGGCCCAGATCTAAGCACCGCGGGCAGGATCAGTTTGACATCTCTGACCTACAACATTACATTATCATTTACAAAGTCGCGATTGCTTCAGAGCCAAACTAGATTGACGGGACTGGCAGAGCTGCTCGGCAGAGCCAAGGTGGCGCAGTGGTTAGGGTGCAGTACTGCAGGCCACTTCAGCTGACTGCAGTTTCTGCAGTTCGGCGGTTCTAATCTCACCGGCTCAAGGTTGACTCAGCCTTCCATCCTTCCGAGGTGGGTGAAATGAGGACCGGACTGTGGGGCGATATGCTGACTCTGTAAACCGCTTAGAAGGGCTGAAAGCCCTATGAAGCGGTATATAAGTCTAACTGCTATGCTATTGCTCACGAAAACAAAGTTCATGGATTCCGAATCCATAATCCCCAATTTATGACCGCAATAACAATCAGAATTGCTACTGCTAAACAAGGCGGTTGTTAAGCGACCACACCTAATTTTACTCCCCCCCCTTTTTTTTGCCAAAGTTGTTGGGAACTGTCGTTCACAGTTAAGCGAGTAAGTGTCAAGCGAATCACTGCAGGCGTTAAGTGGATCACACAGTCCTTAACGAATCCGGCTTCCTCCATCGACTTTGCTTGTCGAAAGCCGGCTGGGAAAGCTGCAAACGGAGATCGTGGGACTCCGGGGTGCCGCAACCATCATAGATAGCGGCTGGGTTTTGACCGTGGGAATGCTTACCATGGTTGTAAGCACGAAGACCAGTCCTAAATCATTTTTTTCCCCAGGACTGCCATTGTAATTTGAAAGGTCTCTAAACGGGTGGGTTGTAAACCGAGGACTATCTAAATGCATGGCTCCTTCCATGAAAAAGAAGTGTGACGTTTCCACTGCCCCTTTAAGGACTGAGCCCGCTTCATGTGATCCGCTAAGGGAGAAGAAGGCAAGGTAAAAACAGCGATGTTTGTCTCTGTCCATCTGTCCGTCATTGTGGGGGTTTCATCCCTGGAGGTTTTTAAGAAGAGACTGGACAGCCGCTATGTCTGAAATGGTACAGGGTCCCCTACTTGAGCAGCGGGCTGGACTAGAAGACCTCCAAGGTCCCTTCGAGCTCTGTTTTGATTCTTTTTATGCAGATCAAGCTTGGCTGCTTGAAGATGGGTGGACTTCAACTCCCAGAATTCTGGGAGTTGAAGTCCACCCATCTTCAAGCGCAGAGGTTGAGAAAAACAGTGGTGTAGACAGAATGTGTATCACCGGTGTAGCCAAAGCTCCCCTTATCATGTGTACTCAATTTGCATTGCTTCTTCTTTTAACCAAAGAACATAGGCAAAACAACTAGGGCTACATGAAGGTACACGAAATATTTTCAGTTTGAACCCGGATGGAACACGGGACGGCCGCAAAGGATCAGATCTGCATGAAAGGGGAGGGAGCCAATGGACATGTTAAAATTTCCCAGGACCAAATCCCTTTCATGAAATGAATCAATTGCATGACAAAACAATTAGACAGTCTCTCCCCTCCTGCCTCCGTTTTTGCAAAAAATGCCCCATTCTTCGCCGGTTTTTCGCAAAAATGAGAGCATTTTTTCCTTTCCCCCAGCCCTGCTGAAGCCTGCAGAGTGCTTCTGGAGGCTGGGGGAAGGCAAAAACGCATCCGTTTTTTGCGAAAAACGGCCCATCTCTGAGACCTCTCTGGGACTGGCATGTGCACACCATTAAAAAAAGGGGGGAAATTTACATTTTTTTCAATGAAGATTGTTCTGCGCATGTGCAGAACAGAAAATAAAGATGGCGGCATCCGGGATAGAACGGGTACGGTGTCTGGCCGGGTTACTAACATTCCCCCCCCCCCATTTGACTTTGTGGCTATAGTGATCACCCTCTTTTAACAATCCCATAATCCCCTTAGAGCCGAGGTGGCGCAGTGGTCAAATGCAGCACGGCAGGCTACTTCAGCTGAACTGCAGAACTGCAGTCAGCTGATCAAATCTCACTGGCTCAGGGTTGACTCAGCCTTCCATCCTTCCGAGGTGGGTAAAATGAGGACCCGGATTGTTGTTGGGGGCGATATGCTGACTCTGTAAACCGCTTAGAGAGGCTAAAGCCCTATGAAGCGGTATATAAGTCTAACTGCTATTGCTATTGCTATTACGGCAGTGGTTCTCAGCCTGTGGGTCAGGATCCCTTTGGGGGTCGAACGACCCTTTCAGAGGGGTCGCCTAAGACCATAGGAAAACACCTATTTTTCAAAAAAATACAGAAAACATAAATAATTTTATGGTCACCACAACATGAGGAACTGTATTAAAGGGTCACGGGCATTAGGAAGGTTGAGACCAGTGGTGGGATTTATTTTTTTTACTACCGGTTCTGTGGGCGTGGCTTGGTGGGCGTGGCAGGGGAAGGATACTGCAAAATCTCCATTCCCTCCCCACTCCAGTGGAAAATCCCCATTTCCTCCCTATCAGCTGGGACTCGGGAGGCAGAGAATAGATGGGGCGGGCCAGCCAGAGGTGGTATTTATCGCTTCTCTAAACTACTCAAAATTTCTGCTACCGGTTCTCCAGAACTGGTCAGAACCTGCTGAATCCCACCTCTGGTTGAGACCCACTGCCTTACAGGGTGGAGTTTGGGCAACTGAGTGGAGCTGAGCGTTTACTGGCCGGATGCCCATTCTGTCGCCAGTGCGGAGTTTCATTTAGCAGATATATTCTCAGGATGCCCAGAGAGAGAAATATCTGCCTCTCCCTAGGAGCAAACTCACAGGTTCCTAATTGTGATGCAAGAGCTCTGACTGCATCACATAAAAGTGACTGTAGTCCTGTTTCTGAAATCTGTCTCTGTCATTAAATGAAAAAGGATTTATTCCATCAACGTCAGGATCTGTTTAACTGAAGATCAGAACCTGATGATCCCGGATCCATCAAAGGGCCTACGTCAAGAGGAGAAATTTCTCGAGCGAAATGAATGTTAGAAGTGGAGTTTAGCTGGCATCCCCTGGATGGTTTCCCCTCCCTTTCAGCTGTTATCCTAATCCCTAATCTTTAGGAACAGAATAAAGATATCTGGTTAACTTTCAGGGATAATTGAGCCCAAATCCCTGAAATGTTTTATTTGTGGAGGAAAATAAAATAAAAAGACGATCACATTAACCATAAAATATCCCTCATTGGAGAAGAGGGATTGAATTTCAGAATGAGTTTACACTTCGCGTCAAGGCAAAATGCAGATTACGAGTCCAGGTGGTCCTCAGTTTACGGCCACAGTTGAGCCCCAAATCTCTGTTGGGAAGAGAAACATTTGTTCAGTGAGTTTTTTTGCCCCATTTTACAACTTCTCCCCATGGTTGTTAAGGAACACTGCAGCTGAGAAGTTAATTCACCCAGTTGCTAAGTGAATCTGGCTTCCCATTGATTTTGCTTGTGAGACGGTCACAAAAGTGGATGACGTGACGCAGGGACACAGGAAAAGGCCATAGATGTGAACCAGTTGCCAAGCATGGAATTTGATCACATGACCCTGGGGAGCGGCAACGGTTAACTGTGAAAAACGGCCGTGAGTCAACTCAGGGCTGCTCTAACTTTAGTCGGCACATGAACTTGTTGTAAATCGAGGACTACCTGATCAAAATTCAGATGCTTGGCAGCTGCTCTGTTTATGACGGTGCAGTGCCCCAGGGTCACAAGATCCCTTTTGCGGGGAAGCCACTTAACAACCCTGTTACTCACTTAACAGTTGCAGTGATTCACTTAACAACAAAGGATCTAAAATGGGGCAAAACTCACTTAACAGCTGTCTCACTGAGCAACAGAAATTGTGGGTCACAACTGTAGTCAAGAGGTGGGTTGCTCCCGGTTCGGCCCAGTTCATTTGAACCGGTAGTGGAATTCAGGCTTGGATGGCAGAACCGGCTGTGACCCAGGCCTGACACGCCTCGGAATTGGTTCCCTTGCTGCCGCTTGGGCGCCGCCATTTTGAATTTTAGTGACCGTGCGTACGCAGTTAACTGTAAATTGTTCTGTGCATGCGGCAGGGTTCCACCACAAAAACCACGTTCGACTAAAGCGCGCTCGACGAAACCGCGTAGCTGACGTCATCAACAGCGACAACAGCGCGGAGACAGAAGCACGCTGTAAACGCTAAACCTAAAATTAACCCCTAAACCTAAACCTAACCCCCTAAACCTAATCCTAAACCTAACCCTAAACCTAACCCTAAACCTAACCCTTAACCTAACCCTAACCCTAATCCTAACCCTTAACCTAACCCTAAACCTAACCCTAACCCTTAACCTAACCCTAACCCTAACCCTTAACCTAACCCTAAACCTAAACCTAAACCTAACCCTAAACCTAACCCTAACCCTAACCCTAAACCTAACCCTAACCCTAACCCTAACCTAACCCTAAACCTAACCCTAAACCTAACCCTAAACCTAACTCTAAACTAACCCTTACCTTAAGTTGAATCGGCTTGCTTTCAAAGCGCTATTTAAAGCGCCCTTTTTCTCCGTGCTGGCTGTTGTCGCCCTGTTGATGACATCAGCGACGGTTTAATCGGGCGCGGCTTAGTTGAGCACGGTTTTGTCATGCCACGTGCGCACAGAACAATTTACAGGAACAGTGCACATCTGGCACATATAGCACATGTTGCACGCAGGTTTTGTGAACTGGCAGAAAGCCACCCTAACTGTAGTTGTAAGTCCAGAACTAGGTATATTTGTTTGACTTGTTGTGTCGTGCCAACCTGGAGTATACAATATTTATTTTCTCATTATTTCTGGGCATCGGGAAAGGGAACGCATGCCAATTTTTCAGTACTGAACAGCTTTATCAGTCACCAGCAATGCAGTGGGAAGTTGGGTGAAAAAAAATAGGAATATACTTACAAGCAGGTGCTGAAAGAAACACCTGTTTGGAAAGAAGAGAAAAACACCATGTCATGTTTCCATTGACAGGAAAAAACCCTTATCCACAGCACAAAAACTCCCTCTATGAATTATTACGCATGGTGGAATTCATTTTTTTTTTACTATCGGTTCTGTGAGCATGGCTTGGGGGTGTGGCTTGGTGGGCGTGGCAGGGGAAGGATACTGCAAAATCCCATTCCTCCCAATCAGTTGGGACTCGGGAAGCAGAGAAGAGATGGGGTGGGGCCAGCCAGAGGTGGTTTATCGGTTCTCCGAAATACTCAAAATTTCCGCTACTGGTTCTCCAGAACCTGCTGAATACCACCTCTGGTATAAACCCAGGGGTGAAATTCAGCAGGTTCTGACAGGTTCTGGAGAACCAGTAGTGGAAATTTTGAGTAGTTCGGAGAATTGGCAAATACCATCTCTGGCTGGCCCCAGACTAGGGTGGAAATGAAGATTTACAGTATCCTTCCCCTGGAGTGGAGAAGGAATGGAGGTTTTGCAGAATCCTTCCCCTGGAGGGAGAAGGATGGAGATTTTGCAGTATCTTTCCCTGCTGTGCCACCAAGCCACACCCATAGAACCAGTAGTAAAAGAAAATTGAATTTCATCACTGTGTAAACCAGTCTTTTAAAAAAATTGGCAGCTTTTAAATTTGTGGACTTCAACTCCCTGAATTTCTTATCCACCCGAAACAACAATCAAATCAAACCACTTGATGGGCTCTATATCACTCTGGCCTCCCCAGGCCTGTTGAACAAAACCATAGAGTCTTTTGAAAGAGCATCACAGCATGGGCCAATCTTATTTCCGCAGGGTAGATATTCTACAAGGAGGGAGCCACCACAGAGAAGTCCCTTCTTCTTAGTCCCACTTGATCAGGGGTCCCCAACATGTGGGCTGTGGCCTAATTGCCACCGGGCCATGTCAAGGGTCGGGCCCACATGCCCATACGAGTATTGTCGGGGGCGCTCACGGTCTTACTCAGGAAGAACTGAATTGTGTCCATAAAGACTCTTTGTGATTACTTTGCACGCTTACTTCGACTGGTGGTCGTAGTTGTGACTTCTGGGGGGAGCTGTTTTCTTCAGACTGGACCGTCGTTCGAAGCAAGGGGCAGGAGCCGCCTTAAGGTCATCCAAAGGAGCCGTTAGCAAGGAGTGCACAGGAGACCTATCTTTGTATCGGTCCTCAAAAGAGGGTTTCTTAGAGGAGGGTATAGCGAGCGGAGAGTTGGGACACTACAGGAAGCAAAGACAATGGGCGTTAAAAGCAACCGGGAGGGAAGCAACTTAGAACTGGGGAGAAATTTCCTGACAGTGAGAACAATTCATCAGTGGAACAGAAATTGCCTCCAGAACTTGTGAATGTTCCAACACTGGAAGTCTTTAAGAAGATGTTGGATGTAGAATAGATGTTATTCTATTCTATTCTATTCTATTCTATTCTATTCTATTCTAATTTTGTCTGAAGTGGTATAGGGTTTCCTGCCTAGGCAGGGCGTTGGACTAGAAGACCTCCAAGGTCCCTTCCAATTCTGTTATTCTATTCTATTCTATTCTTCTATTAACTTTGTCTGAAGTTGTGTAGGGTTTCCTGCCTAGGCAGAGGGTTGGACTAAAAGACCTCTAAGGTCCCTTCTAATTCTGTTATTCTATTCTATTCTATTCTATTCTATTCTATTCTATTCTAATCATTTGTCTGAAGTGGTGTAGGGTTTCCTGTCTGAGCCGGGGGTTGGACTAGAAGACCTCCAAGGTACCTTCCAAGTCTGCTATTCTATTCTATTCTATTCTATTCTAACTGTCTGAAGTGGTGTAGGGTTTCCTGCCTGAGCCGGGGGTTGGACTAAGACCTCCAAGGTTCCTTCCAATTCTGTTATTCTTTCCATTCTATTCCATTCTATTCCATTCTATTCCATTCTATTCCATATCATTCCATTCCATTCCATTCTATTCTATTCTATTATTCTATTCTATTCTATTCTATTCTAACCACTTGACTGAAGTGGTGTAGGGTTTCCTGCCTGAGCCGGGGATTGGACTAGAA
Source organism: Thamnophis elegans (assembly GCF_009769535.1). NCBI lineage: Eukaryota > Metazoa > Chordata > Lepidosauria > Squamata > Natricidae > Thamnophis > Thamnophis elegans. Next base: position 7,651,463 of record NC_045549.1, read on the forward strand.
GACCTCCAAGGTCCCTTCCAACTCTGTTATTCTATTCTATTCTATTCTATTCTAAAAGGGGGCGTTTCAAGAGACCCCCAAGGTGGTGTTTTTTTTGCCATTTTTTTCTTTTACAAATGTAAACCACCACTTCCCATGCTGATATTGTACTTCCGTAAGACAATGCCTGCGGAGATTCGCAGTCATCCATCTCATGGTTATCCCAAAGGTGCTTTTCAGGAGACGACTAGACTTTCTTTGAAGACGTCTCGCTTCTCCTCCAGGAAGTTTCTTCAGCGAGGTGGCGCAGTGGCTAGAGTGCAGCACTGCAGGCTACTTGCAGCTGACTGCAGTTCTGCAGTTTGGCTGTTCAAATCTCACCGGCTCAAGGTTGACTCAGCCTTCCATCCCTCCGAGGTAGGGAAAAATGAGGACCCGGATTGTTGGGGGCAATAGGTTGACTCTGTAAACCGCTTAGAGAGGGCTGAAAGCCCTATGAAGCGGTATATAAGTCTAACTGCCATTGCTATTGCTAGCTCTGACTGGATGGTGGGGAAAGATGGATTTATACTCCTTGCAGACAGCTGGTTTGCATCCTTTTAGAGGGTCGTTGAGGCCACTTGGAGGTTTATCTCTGTCCTCAGGGTCACCTGAGTGGTGCTCTTAGCACTGAGTAGTGCTACTCAGGTGACCCTGAGGACACAGAGAAACCTCCAAGGGCTTCAGCTACCCTCTAAAAGGATGCAACCTCCAAGTTCCCACCTGCGATTTCCACCAGTTTGGGTGAACTGGTCCGAACTGGCTGAATACCATCTCTGGTTTCCTCGTTTAATGTCCAAGGGGAAGCTCACCACTGGATGTAAAAGGGAAAGCCGATTCTTGACCTTCAAGATCTGCAGTATGTAAGGTTAAGGCATCCCTGTGAATAAAACAAAAAATAAAGCCACGTTGTCTCTCTGTTACTCAAGAGCCACCTAAAGATGAGGAATACAGCCTGCCATTATCAACAAAAGAAATAATTGCAGGCAGTCCTCAACTTACAACCATATGAAGTTACAACGGCACTGGGGAAAAAAAGTAGCTTGTGACCATTTTCACACTTACGACCGCCGCAGAATCCCGAAGAACCCCTGGTCAAAAGCCAGATGCTTGGCGGCTGCCTCATATGACCGTTGTAGGGTCCCCGGGGTCATCTGGCCCCCTTTGGAGACCTTCAGACAAGGAAAGTTAAGGAGGAAGCCGGATTCGCTTAACCACCGTGTTGTTAATTTAACAACTGAAGTGATTCACTTAACAACGGTGGCAGGAAAGGTTGTAAAAGGGGGACAAACTAACTTAACTGTCCTGCTTAGCGACATTAATTTTGGGCCCAAGGCATGCATCCATCCATCCATCCATCCATCCATCCATCCATCCATCCATCCATATATCTGTCTGTCTGTCTGTCTGTCTGTCTGTCTGTCTGTCTTTCTCTCTCTCTCTCTCTCTCTCTCTCTCCTCTCTCTCTCTCTCTCTCTCTCTCTCTCTATCTATCTATCTATCTATCTCATTATCTATCTATCTATCTATTGCATTTGTGCTGATAAATAAATAAAGGGAGACTAGTATAGATCTATTTCAAGCTATTTAGCTCTCATCAGCTAGCCACAACCTTACTGGGATTTGAACCTGTGCTATATTACATATTAATACAGTATTACACAGAATCTGTGTTGTATTACATATTAGGCAGTTGTGTTAGCCACTGAACCACAGGCTCTCCTCCTTATCAGCTAAGCCAGGGAAATAGGTATGTATTGTGTCACAACCCCTGGTATGCCCAAATATGGGAGGAAGCATACTGCTTCCTTTCTCTGTCTATCGGCTCCCAGGAGACCATCCAGACAGAAAGCCATTATTTTAATGTTGTCTTTGTTACATTTGTGTTGCTTTATGCTGATAAATTTATATCTACCATTATTATTTTTATAAATAAGGAAGAAAATATGTCTAATATTCTTCTTCCTCCTATTTTCCCTACAAAGATAACTCTCTGAAGTGAGTTGGACTAAGAGAGATGCTATCATGCTTAAGGCAGAATTAGAACTCCCAGTCTCCTAGTTTGCAGCTTGGTGCCCTAGCTTAATCATAGAGAAGCCCACTTCTGTCTCTGTTGGGAAAACAAACGAAGCGATCTTTTCTATCTGAAATATTTGAAAACTGAAGATCTTATTAAAGCAGAATGCAAGGATGTAGTTTGGTAGACAGACTTGGTTCCGTAAATGGAACAGACAATGGTTTCTCTTCTTCCTCCAGAGGTCCACACAAATGCTTAACATTTGTGGGTTATGGAGGACTGGGGTGGTTAGGAGGACTCCCTGGAAGATTTGGAAGCTGGACGTCCCATTCCACAGTGTACAAAGTTAGCAACCACCCCTCTCCTAGAAGAATGAAATAGTTTGGGAAATATTAAAAAGGCAGAATTTGATGTTTCCCCTAAAAGAGAAATATTAAGGGAGACAGAAATTCAGTCCCAGCTCCCTGCCCCCCAGGAGATATTTCGGTGCCCATTAAGAAAGATGGGCCATCCTATTCACAAAATAGGATGGGATTAAGACATGATACCATAGGATATCTAGCAGGAGACACAGAGCCGACTGCATTGCAATCTCATAAGGGCATTGCATCACCCTCCAAACTTCAACCAAACTTAGCTCAGACAAACACGACCGCATGGGAATCTGACAAAAGCCAATAGAATACATGTTCTTGCACAGGAACAGGAAGCTCAAGGGCAAAATTCTATACCCAAGAGAAGATATAAATACCCTCCCACTCTCAATCCCATGTGGTCAGCTGCCCAGAATCACATGCTTGGGTGTTCTGCTTCATCAGGAAATGCATCTATCAACTCCTAAAGTTGCCATGGTGAGGAAAGGTGGGGAGCACATTCTAGGCATACTTTCGGCTAAAGTCGGATCTCAGATTACCGCAGCAGACTTGGGAAAGGTGCACTTCATTGGAGAACGTGATTTATGACACAGATTGAGGGGAGGGAAGGAACAGGGATAAAGTTCAGCTACAATTCAAATAAGGCTAAGATGACTGCGAAAAGGCCTTGCCAAAATAAATCTTCTAATAAATGACTGGTTTTCTTTTGAAATTTGGCTCGTGACTCAATGAATCAATTAGGGCATTTTTTTGGAAACCTGACAGCACCCTCTTTCCAATCAGCCTCCAGCCTCCATTTTGTTTCCAGGGCCTTTCTCCCGACTTGGAACTGAACCAGATGGACGTTTCTCCCAACAACGAGGTAGCCATTCTACCCTTAAGGACAAGGCGATGCCTTTGCCATGTCAAAGGACCAAATCAAGCATCGCTTCTCACCTGCTGTATGCTTCTTGCCCCTGGTCACCTCTGAAGGTAAGTCTCTGACCGCAGACTCCCTGTATCGAGAGACAGAACTCTGTGAAAGCCATCAAAGAAGGTTGATTATTGATGAAATCAATGTACGATAATGACGACAAAGCAATCAAAGAAGCTTCCTTTGAAGAAAATGAGGATGTTCATTTTTTGTTAAAAAAAAAAAATCTGAACCAAGCCAAGCCAGTTTCTGAAAGAATCTTGCTTAGAATGTCCTTAACCAAGACAGTTTCCTTTCCCTAATTATTTCTTGAACCAGCGGGGACCAGATGCTAAAAGCACTGCACAACGAGATGTTGCTTCCAACCCATCAGCTAGTAATAGGGAAAAAAAGGATTTCTGAATTTTCCATTTAGAATAAAACAGTGGTGGAGAATTTTAGAATTTTTGTCTTTGCCTGGGGAATGATGCTTCTTTAAAATGCATCATTTCGGGGGAACATTTCTGGAACAAGCTTTCCTTTCATTGTGGGAGAAATTCTGCTATCTTAGAAAAAGCGTGAGATGTATTCAGTGGTGGTTTCCTACTGGTTTGGCCCAGTTCAGCCGAACCGGTAGTGGTTTGGTGGCCTGGGTCGCTGGAACCGCCAGTGACCCAAGTCTACCATGCCCATGAACCTGTTCTCCGGTTGGCGCCATCGGCATTGCCATCTTGTTTTTGGTTCTGCGCATGCGCAGAAATTTTTTATTGTACTGTGCATGCGTGCATAGTGTGCATCAAGCATGCACGCAGCGTGCCCACAACTGAACTGGCAGTAGTGGCTGCCGAAACCCACACCTGGATGTCTCTATAACGGCGACACAAGAACATTCAAAGCTCAAGGTTGAACTGTGGGGTCCCAGGTGCTCTCTGAACTTGGTGGCTTTCTTTCAGACGTTTTATTACCCAGCTAGGTAACATCATCAGGGCTAGCTGAGTTTTAGTAATGAAATGTTTGCAAGAAAACCATCATGCTCAGAGAGCACCAAGGAAACCACAGTATCCGTAACTGTAATCTTAACCTGGGACAAGGGAAGGCTAAAGAGAATGTTTCTTTTAATGTCTCCCTAACTGCATTCTGGATAGGTCACGAATGTTCACAGGTGTTTGAATACCCCATAAAAATACATTAAAAATATGCTGTTGTAAAAGGTAAAGGCAAAGATTCCCCTCGCACATATGTGCTAGTCGTTCCTGACTCTAGGGGGCGGTGCTCATGTCCGTTTGAAAGCCAAAGAGCCAGCGCTGTCCGAAGACGTCTCCGTGGTCATGTGGCCGGCATGACTCAATGCCAAAGGTGCACAGAACGCTGTTACCTTCCCACCAAAGGTGGTTCCTACTTTCTATTGTATTTTTTAACGAGCTTTCGAACTGCTAGGTTGGCAGAAGCTGGGACAAGGAACGGGCGCTCACTCCATTATGCGGCACTAGGGATTCGAACCACCGACCTTTCTGATCGACGAGCTCAGCGTCTTAGCCACTGAGCCACTGTGTCCCTTTACGCAGTGCTAGAAATAATAACAATAAAAAAAAAAACCCGCACATTTCTCCCATCGGGCTCAATTAGAATATTTGATCTTCCAGGTCAAATTTCAGAGCCTCACCTGCAGGGGTCATATGTTCTTCTGCCCATGTTTTCTCTGCTAGGAAATTCTCTGAATGGGGCAGTAAAAATGCAGACACCATGTAATACATCATATTATTTACACAGTTTTTGGGTAGTCATTAACAGTCTTATGCAAAGTGGGATTCCTGATTGGGAAAGGAAACATGGCTGAGTGGCAGCTTCATTAGAGCAAAGTGTAACAATATGTCGGTTAGCAGAAAACGAGACTGGCATAAAGCGGGTCAAGTGAAGGAAAGTGATGGGAGGACTCCCTTGGCTTTTATTTCCCTTCCACCAAACTTGTCCAATAGTGGGACAAAGCCCACCAGCCAATCACCGTATTCTTCTTTGCATGGCATAGAGATGGGCGAGGAGAGACACGTGCGTCGAACAACAGGCTTGGCCACATCTCAAATTTTCCAAGGAGATGGGGGGCAGATGGGGAGGTGATCCATGCCCACGAAGTGACAGTGTTCTTCTTTTTCTAAAGTTATTAACCAGTGGAAAAGCTTTGCCTTCAGAAAAGGTGGGCGCTCCATCACTGGAGGTTTTTTAAGAAGAGACTGGATGGTCACTTGTCTGAGATGGTACAGGTTCTCCTGCTTGAGAAGGAGGATGGACTAGAAGACCTCCAAGGTTCCTTCCAGCTCTATTCTATTCTGTTCTGTTCTGTTCTATTCTGTTCCATTCCGTTCCGTTCCGTTCCACTCCACTCCCTATTCTATTCAATTCTGTTCTATTCCATTCCACTCTCTATTCTATTCATTCTACTCCCTATTCTTCTATTCTATTCCACTCTCATTCTATTCTATTCTATTCCACTCCCTATTCTATTCTATTCTATTCCACTCCCTATTCTATTCTATTCCATTCCACTCCCTATTCTATTCTATTCTATTCACTCCCTATTCTTCTATTCCATTCCACTCCCTATTCTATTCTATTCCATTCACTCCCTATTCTATTCTATTCCATTCCACTCCCTATTCTATTCTATTCTATTCCACTCCACTCCATCTCTATTCTCTCTATTCTATTCCATTCCACTCCCTATTCTATTCTATTCTATTCCACTCCCTATTCTATTCCATTCCACTCCCTATTCTATTTATTCTATTCCACTCCACTCCACTCTCTATTCTATTCTATTCTATTCCATTCCACTCCCTATTCTATTCTATTCTATTCCACCCTATTTCTTCTATTCCATTCCACTCCCTATTCTATTCTATTCTATTCCACTCCCTATTCTATCTATTCCATTCCACCCTATTCTATTCTATTCTCCATTCCATTCCACTCCCTATTCTATTCTATTCTATTCTATTCCACTCCACTCCCTATTCTATTCTATTCATTCCATTCCATTCACCTCCCTATTCTATTCTATTCCACTCCACTCCACCTTTTCTTTGTGTCTCCCCCCCCCCCCGCTTTTCCTACACTTTTCCCTCCCTTATTTTTCCTATTATTTTCTTTTGGAATCTTGTATTTTATATTATAAAATATTGTGCTTGCTTCGGCAACACATATGTACTAAATTGGAACGATACAGAGAAGATTGGCATATTACAAATTAATAAAAAGATCCTTCCTCAATTATTGCTGCAAGAGGGGAAAAAAACTGAATAGCCAGGACCAGTAGCACCTGTAGCACGTAGACAAAAGGCAAATAATAGGTTGAATTGACTTCCCACCGCTATAAAAACAGAAACACAAAACCCCTTGTCAACAGGAGCAGAAGAACACCTGTAATATATGCACAGGTAGCCGAATTTGCCTCTTTTGTCGGTTTAGCTTGACCTTCTGGGTGGTGTCTCTGAATTCAGTGCTATGGCTTCCGGCACAGCATAATGGAAAATATAAATTCAACCTCCTATTCTATTCCAGGGGTGTCCAACCTTGGAAGCTTGTGGTCTTCATCCCCTAGAATTCCCCAGCCATCATGGGAATTCTGGGAGTTGAAGTCCACAGGTCTTAAAGTTGCCAAGGTTGAAATCCTGCCCTAGTCCGTGGTCTGCTATTACTCATCTGAGAAGTTTAAACAAACTGTTCCATGAAACCACCCTTATCGCCCGTATGATGATATGAATTTCTCCTATATTGGATCGCACTATGTCTTCACCTAGCCAGATTTCTGTTCCGCGTGGAAAGTAGATCGAGAGTTTCTCAGCACTGATGCCAAAATTCCTTCAAAGGGAGATCTTGGTTATTAAACCTTGTGTGTGCTTGTGAATATACCTCTCTCTCTCCATTCATCCATCCGTTCGTCCATCCATCCATCCACCCACCCACCCATCCAGCTAGGATGTAACACCTAGCTATCTTGATTTATCTCAAAAGGTTATGCAAGCTTGGATCTGGTTAATACAGGCAGTCCTCGACTTGCGACAACAGCAGAGCCCCGGATTTCTGTTGCTAAGTGAGTCATTTGTTAAGTGGCTTTGGGGTCATTTTATGAGGCTTTCTTTGGGCCATATTTGTTAAGTGAATCACTGCAGTTGTTAAATTAGTAACACGGTGTGTTAAGTGAATCTGATTCCCCTGTTGACTTTAGCACTAGCAATAGCACTTGGACTTATATACCGCTTCTTAGTGCTTTTACAGCCCTCTCTAAGCGGTTTACAGAGTCAGTCTCTTGCCTCCCCCAACAATCTGGGTCCTCATTTGACCCACCTCGGAAGGACGGAAGGCTGAGTCAACCTTGAGCCTGGTGAGATTTGAACTGCCAAATTGCAGGTAGTCAGCAGAAGTAGCCTGCAGTACTCCACTCTAACCACTGCGCCACCTTGGCTCTCGACTTTGCTTGTCAGATGGTCATAAAAAAATGACCATTTGGGACACTGCAACTGTCATAAATATGAGCCAGTTGCCAAGCATCTGAATTTCGATCACATGACTATAGGGATGCTGCAACGGTTATAAGTATGAAAAATTGTTATCGGTCGCTTTTTCACAGTGCCGTAACTTTCAACGGTCACTAAATGAACTGTTGTAAGCCGAGGACTACCTGTACTTGGCTGAGAGGCCCATGAACAATACCAGGGCATTGCAAAAAGTGACCCGACAAAAGGACGAACGTCAAAACCGCGCCCGACTAAACCGTGTTGCTAAAACCGCGACATTAACGCGTCGACAACAGCGCGTCAGCAGAAGGGCGATTTAAGTTAAGATAAGGGTTAGGTTTAGGGTTAGATTTAGGGTTAGGTTTAGGGTTAGGTTTAGGGTTAGGTTTAGGGTTAGATTTAGGGTTAGGTTTAGGGTTAGATTTAGGGTTAGGTTTAGGGTTAGGTTTAGCGTTAGGTTTAGGTTATGTTTAGGTTTAGGGTTAGATTTAAGGTTAGGTTTAGGGTTAGGTTTAGGGTTAGATTTAGGGTTAGGTTTAGTGTTAGGTTTAGCGTTACGTTTAGGGTTAGGTTTAGGGTTAGGTTTAGTTTTACAGCACGCTTCTGTTGCCGCGCTGTTGTCGGCGCGATTCAGCGCTCATTCGTCGGAGCGCTTTAGAACACGCGGTTTTGTCACTGCAGTTAGTCGGGCACGGTTTTGTCGTTCGCCCTTTTGTCGGTGAACCGCAAAAACATCCCAGGAGAAGACAGTGGCAAGTCATCCTTCGACTGTTGCTAAGAAGAACAACATGGGTGTGTCCAGGGAAGTAAAGACAGACGGAGCTCAGTTTGGAAAATTTAATCTCAATGGATTCACACAAACTCAGCATAGGTGAGATGTCCATTGATGTCTGTGATTATCCTTGGCAAAGGATACCCCCTTTGCCTATAGACCATTCATTTCCAAAATGAGAATCCTAAACACAGAAGTTACCAATATTTTGCGTATCCTTACAGCGTAGTGCTCAAGTCAGGGTCGCTGTCACTTTCTGTGGGGAGAATGGCAGAAGGTATTTCATCGATGGTACTTCGCAGCTCTTGAAGGAGTTGTTTTAAATCGCGCAGCGGATCCTCCTTGGCGTATTTAAGCTTGGACGGCATCTGTACGGAAAGATGGTGTGGAAAAGACTCGTGAGGATCGGTGAAACACGCAAGTACAAAGGCCCTCTTCCCTCAAGCACTAGTGTCAGGTTTCCGAAAGATGACCTAATTGATTCATGGACCCGTTTCCGGCCTCCGTAGCCCAGGGGAGGCCATTTTCACCCTCCCAGAACTCAAGGGAAGCTTCCGGAGCCTGGGGAGGGTGAAAAAACGAGCCTCCTAGAAGTTTGGATAGAGCCCGTTTCCAGGCTCCGGAGCTCCTCTGGGGCCTGGGGGAGGCCGTTTTCACCCTCCTAGAGGCTCGAGGGAAGCCACGCCACCCAGCAACTGGGCAGAGAACCGGTTGCTACATTTTTGAATCCCACCCCTGAATGTTTCATGTTCCAGAGCAGACACAGTACTTACATGAGAGATGTGGCCTGCGAACGTTTGACACGACGGTGCGCTGGATGAGTGAGGCAAGGATGAATAGCGCTGCTTCAGTGAGGCGGAACCCACAGTGTATCCTGGTCCCTGCAACTCCTTGGGAGAGGAGATGTTTATGAATAGCCATAGCAACAGCACTTAAGACTTTATTATTATTATTATTATTATTATTATTATTTTTATTATATATACAAAGAAGAAAAGAAGTAAGAAATTAAGGGAGGGAAATAGGGTGTGAGATACAAGAGGGAAGAGAAAAAGAAAAGAAAAGGGGAATTGACATCCACCTCTTCCTAGCACAGTACACGATAAACACATTCCAGCCTCAAGATTTTTACAACCCCTGGTAAGCCCCAATTATGGGAGGAAGCTAACTGCTTCCATCATCTGTCATTCGGCTCGTCACAAGAGTCCATCACGACAGAAACCCAATATTTTTTTTTATACTAGTCTCCCTTTATTTATTTATCAGCACAAAATAAAAACACAAATATATATATATATATATTATATAATATATATATAGATATATATATATATATATATATATATATTTTCTTTCAGTAAGGCCAAAGGATTTGAAAGAAGACAATAAATCTTGTGAATAAAAATGGGGACAGCTCACAAAGATTACTAGGTGCAAATAGAAATACACATTATTTCCACAGCAAAGGAAGAAAGCAGGAATGGTTAATTTGGTTGTTTTATTTAAAGAGGAAAATAGGTTCTTATTTGGGTATCCCTTCTGGAATTTGTGCTTGGGAAGAATAGCACTTAGACTTATATATCGCTTCATGGTGCTCTACAGCCCAACAATTCGGGTCCTCATTTTACTGACCTCGGAAAGATGGAAGGCTGAGTCAATCTTGAGCTGATCAGGATCGAACTCCTGGCAGTCGAAATGCAGAGTTAACCTGCAATACTGCATTCTAACCACTGCGCCATCCCTCTTACATTATAGCATAGGATAGGATAAGGTAGGGTAGATCAAACTCCTGGCAATGGGCAGAGTCAGCCTGCAATACTGCATTCTAACCACTGCGCCACCACAAAATATTGAATAAGTGCCATATTATAAAGGAGGAGAACCTTGTGGCTTAGTGGTTAACACATCTGCCTAATATGTAATGCAGCCCAGGTTCGAATTCCCAGTAAGGGTATGGCTAGCTGATGAGAGCTAAATAGCTTGAAATAGATCTATACTAGTCTCCCTTTATTTATTTATCAGCACAAATACAACATAAGTGCCATATTGCTCCTGTATTTGTGCAATATTTGTGTCGGGAGCACCAAAGCACTTCTGGATTGGAAGGAAGGATTAGCCAGTGATATATGATCCTTGCCCAGGGATGCCCAGCTGGGCGCCCTTTTCACCTCCCTGTTAAGTTGGCATTCTGAAGTGGTACCCATCGCTATTTGCACCCACTTTTGAATTGCTGGTTTGGCAGGAGCGGGAGGGAGAGTGACCGTCATAAATATGAATCAGCTGACAAGCATTCTGAAGTTTGATCACATGATCATGGGATGCTGCGGGGAGGGGGAGGGCGTAAGTGTGAAAAACGGTCATAAGTCACTTTTCCTGGTGCCGTCGTAACCCCAAAACATCGCTAAACAAATTGTTCTAAGTCAAGGACTATCTGTAAAGGTTGTGATATTTTTGAAAGCATCGGTGAAGCAGAAGACTTACTTTCACGTCTAATGTGTGCTGAAGCTTGTAGCGCATAACTTCTTGTTCCTGCCGCTGAATGATGCACTGACACTCCGCAAACTGCAGAGAGCCTGGATAAAATCGGGAGGGAGTTATTACTATTTGGGACATGAATTACGTCCAGTATTATCAGTCACATTTAAGTCGGTTTCCAGTTGTCTAGAACAGTTTTTGAGGAAACAAGGAACTCTATTTGGGAAATCCAACTATGTCTTCTGTGGTTTCTAGTTCTCTCAAACAGAAGGCAAATCCAATCCCATTTATTTACGCATCTGTACCAATTCCGCAACATTAATAGCGGTCAGTGACGTGCGGTGAGGTTTATGGCTGGTGAGGCAGTCCTCTCCCCCGACACCCCACTGTCTAAAGCGCTTTCTTTGCCCGCCTGAGCTCTGAGGCGGGCGAAAGAAAGCGCTTTAGACAGTGGAGTGTTGGGGGAGAGGAGAAAATGCCTGAGTCTCTTTCATCGGCCTCTGCTGGCGGGCTGCGCGGACACAGAGGCAGGCAAAAGAAAGTCTCCCTCCCTGCATCTTTACCCCCTTCCCTCTTCCCTCATCTCAAACACACACACACACACACAAACACACACACAAACAAAGTTGCACCAGAAGGATTGTTTGAATTCCTCCCCCCTCCGACCCACATGTACATGTACCTTTTCTTTTCCAGCTGTTTCACAGAGGATTTCAACTCTGCTCTTGCCTGCCATCATGAAAATGTAAAAATGTAAAAGGAAAAAGGCAAGAGGTGCTGAGGTCAGGCTGGGTTAGCTGCTGCCAGAGTCCTCAATGAATGACTCTGCTTAACTGTTTAAAAAGCTTCTAAAAAAGTGCCCTCTACAGGAGGAGGCAAGAAAACAAGGTGCCTCATCTACATCAAGAATTTTTTGGCTTTTAACCCTTGCTTAACTCTGCTCGAGTGATCATAAAGTCAGACTAGATGAGGCACGTGGTTCCCCTGCCTCCTCCTGTAGTGGGCATTTTTAGAGGCTTTTTTAAACAGTTAAGCACTAAGCAGAGTCATCCATGGTGACTCTGGCAGCAACTAGCTCAGCCTGACCTCAGCTCTTGCCTTTTTCCTTTTACATTTTCTTTTCTTTTCATGATGACAGTGGTGAGGCTCTGCTCCCTGGCCCCTGACTGCACATCCCTGATTAGCGGTATGTTTTAATATTAGAATATGGTGCACAAATGAGATAGTTCAATTGCCTTTTCCCTTTAATTTATAGTTCACTTTATTGTCATTGCACATTGTACAATGAAATTAAATGCCATCTTCAGTGTACATTAGAACTGTAAAAATAAAGACAAACATTTAACTATAACTTCTGTACATTAGAACATTACACATAGCTTCAGATGGTCATCCCTAGCTTGTACATGACAGTTAGAACCAGGAGTTTTCACCCGGTTTTTGGCCTTCTTCTCCACACCTCCTCGGAAGCAACAAGCAGACCAAAACCAGGCAAAAATGGTTCATTTTTTGGGCAAGAACTGGGCGTTTTCATCCAGTTTTGGGGCTCCTTTCTCTCCTCCCCCCCGAAGCAATAAGCAGACCAAAACCTGAAGGGCAGCAGCCTTTGGCAAAGGCACAAGATGGCAGTGGATGCCTGTGGCGAAGGCGAGGCAGAACTAAGGTGGCAGGCTGAACCAAAGTAGGCCTCAAGCCGGAACTAAACTGGGTTCATGATATTAAGCTTTAACTGTTCACATAGAAATTGCAAGGTTGCTTTTAGGACATAGTGCGGGTAGACACGGGTTAGAAGGAAGTCTGAACATGAAATATGCTGAAGCGAAGCATCTATTTTAGCCCATCTGCTGGCTTGGCTGTTAATCTGTGTGGTAGACACATATTGTTAGTTCCTCAAAATACGAGTATGCATGTCCGTTAGCTGACCATGTATTATGACATCCTGTAGACATACTTCTGTAACTCAAGGGCAAATCCTGAGGGGTGTTTCCAAAACTAACAGATGGCTTTAGCTGAAAGCGATAAAATATATAAGGAAGTTCCTGAATTTCACTCAATGTTCAGGCCATTTATTTGAACGTGCGCAAAAAACTTTCCTTCTCTGAAGAGCTGGCTTGTGTGTCCTGTCATTTTCTACAACAGATTTTGGTGACTCCCGCCGGGACACTGTTGCGAGTATCCAAGCAGGAAGACCGGTTCCAGAGAGTGGCTAGCCACTATTGTTTCTGCGACCCAGGGGCATACTACTATTGTTAGCCGAATGGTCCAAACTGGTAGGAACCCACCTTCCCTAGTCCTTTTTCATTAAACTAGACATACCCAGTTCCTGCAATATGTTTTAGCCTCCAGTCCCCTAATCATCTTTGCTGCTCTTCTCTGCACTCTTTCTAGAGTCTCCACATTCTTTTCTACATCGTGGCGACCAAAACTGGATGCCGTATCCAAGTGTGGCCTTACCAAGGCATTATAAAGTGGTATGAACCCTTCACGTGATCTTGATTCTATCCCTGTTTTATTAAAAAAAGAACTTCTCTCGGGGGCTGCGGTAATTTCAAATGGTCGCTAAATGGATGGTTGTAAGTTGAAGACTGTACGTCGATGGGTTAAGGAAACTTACTTTATCTAGAGCGGCTTCCATCGTCACCAGTTGTCTTTCAAACGCTTATCCTGGGACTTTAGGATTTCTAACTCTCCAGCCAATTTGTTGTTTAAAGCAGCCATGCAGCTCAGCTCTTGACTTAATCGGTTCCTATCTTCTTTCAAGTAATGTTTTCCTGTAGAGGCAAAATAGGGGGGTGGGGGGTGGGGGAGAGAGACACAAAACCAGGCTTCAAAATTTTGAACAAGGAACAGCATCTACTACACTAGAATTATGGGCGTGGGAACACGCGTGCATGACCCCCTCGAACTCTCCCCCCCCCCCGCTTTTGGCACCAATGGCAAAAAGATTAGCCATCACTGGTATAGGGGCTGTGATAAATACCTGGCAATTAACTAGCGCTCGATATGTTCTATCCTTTCAATCATACTGTAGGCAGATTTGCACCCATAACAATCTTTCAACGTTTGGCCTGAGGATTGGGACTGGGCTACTTTTATCGCAGTTGAATAATTCAGCAAGTTGGACCTTAGTTGCATTCGTCATGGCTTCCTCCAAGAACTTAATCTTGCTCTGCAAGGCATCGATCTGGCCTCGTTTGGCTGTGATTTGCTTGCATCCCCATCGCGACTTTCATGGCTGTCAAAGAGAAGACATCCAAGGCGTTAGTGGGACTTGGACCCTTCTTGGCGCGATACTTTTTCACGAAGGAAGGCGAATGTACGCGTCCCAGGATAAAGTCGCAGGATACAGTCTGGGTCGGTCACTTCATGTCTTAAGTGAGACATTGGCTAGGTAAGTTTTGCCCCATTACCATATTTTTCGGAGTATAAGGCGCACCTTTCCCCCCCTAAAAGAGGGTGAAAATTTGGGTGCGTCTTATAAAGTGAATGTAGCCCCACTAACCCACCGTCCCCCACCCTTTGGCCTCTGCCTCCCAGCAATTTACTCCTTGCAGCAAACGGGGAAAATGGGGCTTGCGGAGGCTGCAATAGGCGATAGCAATCTCTGCAGCCTGAAACAGCTGATGATTGGGAGAAAATGAAAGTGAAACTTGCTGTTTGCTCCACAAGGCAAATTGCTGGGAGGTAGGGCAGCTGGAGCCTGTTCCCAGTGTGCGCATGCACAGAGTTGCCAGACGAAAGGAAAAGCTAAAGAACAGGGGTCGACCAAGAGCCCGGGTGGCGCAGTGGTTAAATGCCACTGCAGGCTACTTCAGCTGACTGCAGTTCAGCAGTTCGGCTGTTCAAATCCCACCAGGCTCAAGGTTGACTCAGCCTTCCATCCTTCCGAGGTGGGTGAAATGAGGACCCAGACTGTGGGGGCAATATGCTGACTCTGTAAATCGCTTAGAGAGGGCTGAAAGCCCTATGAAGCGGTATATAAGTCTAACTATTGCTATTGACTTGGGAGTAAGGCCACAGATGGACAGTGAATGGTCCCACCCACAAGGAATAAAAGAGGAGCGAAAGGGGAAGGGAGTTTGCAGGAGACCATTAGTTCAACCCTACATTCTTGCCAAGTATTGCGGCCTCTGAAAATATCGGCCTGGCCACTCTCCAAGCCTGATAAAGGTTGGTAATTGTGAACTATCTTGAAAGACTGTGGGAGGCAGAATACTTTGCTGGAGAGGAATTCACTGTAAGTTAAATAAAAGGGGTTTATCGGGACAAGGACTCGGCTTGGTGCTGCTGGGAAGCCTCGGTCAGAACATTCCCCATCATTCAGTCAGAGCCGAAGAAACTTCTTGGATGAGAAGCAAAACCTCTTCAAAGAAAAACCAGAAAGTCCAGTTGCCTGTTGAAAAAGCACCTTTGGGGACAACCAGGACTTGGATGGCGAGAATCTCCATGGACCTGACCTGAGACTCTCCTCCACAGACAAAGAAAAAAGAATTCTACACAACGAAGGTCGCACCATTACCATGGCCATCCGAGCCCTCCATGGTCTTGAGAGTGGCCCTGGTTTGCTCCAGTTCAATCTGAGCAGTTTTCAGCTGCTCTTCAGCTTGTTCACAATGGTTTCCATGTCTTCGTTCTTCTCGGTAATCATTCTTGATGATTTCTGCTTCCTCTGCAGCGAAAGAGAAACACACCGAATCAAATCACGCTGTTCTTGGGTTTTATGCCCTCGTTGTAAATTAAACCCAGCGCGAATTCAGTTCAGGGGCAGAGAGACCCGCTGGGATGTTGGTTGGAAGGGCCTCCGGGGACCAAAAACCGGGCTGCAGGTGGGCACTGTGCCCCCGCCCCTGCGCATGTGCGCATGTCCCCCACATGCAGCTAGACCCCCCAAAATCAGCTGGCTGCTGGGAGGCGCATGCATATGTGATGCAGCTGAGTTGGGTGATGGCTCATGTGCCCGCAGAGCGAAATCTGTACATTTTAAAACTTGCTGAGGTTGAGAAACATTGGTCTCGGGAACAGAGGTGGTATTCAGCAGGTTCTGACCAGTTCTGGAGAACCGGTAGCGGAAATTTTGAGTAATTCGGAGAACCGGTAAATACCACCTCTGGCTGGCCACGCCCCCATCTATTCTCTGCCTCCTGAGTCCCAGCTGATCGGGAGGAAATGGGGTTTTTGCAGTATGCTTCCCCTGCCATGCCCAGCAAAGCCACACCCACAGAACCGATAGTAAAAAAAATTGAATCCCACCACTGCTCGAGTATCTGAGAATAAAGACTCAAAGGAACAAAGGCGAAACTGGCGAATTACCTGCGAGAGCACTGAGCTCAATGCGGTTGGTTTGATTTCATTCACAAGTTCTTCTCGCTCTAGTTTCATCTCTTTCAGTACCCGCAGCCTTTCCGAGCACACGTTCATCAGTTTCACCTTTTCTAATTCCATGTCGCTCAGGCTGGCCTCCAACTCACGGATCCGGCTATCCTTTTTGTCTTGTGAAACCTAGGTTGGGGAAAAAAAACAAACACGAAAGAACCAGGTCCTGTAGATGATTGAGTGCTTAAAAAAAAAAAAAAGCCTATGCACGGGAATCAGCTTTCAAGGGGAGTTGGACTTAGTTTGCTTGCAACTATGTAGGGATTCTAGACTGATTGCTCATTTCACTCTACCTCCAGGTTCTGCCCTTCCTTCTCTCACACCTCAGTATTTGTTCTGAATACCCTGTTTTCCCAAATAATAAGACCTCCCCCCAAAATAAGACCTCCCCCAAAATAGACCTCCCTGAAAATATTTAAATGTATATGCAGCCGGTCCCCACCATTTCCTGGAGCGGGGAAGGGGGGAACATGCCTCACGTGCCCCACAGGCACCTGCCAACCACACGGAATGGCCTCACGGAGGCCGCTCCCACAAACCCTAGCTACTGCTCCCTTTCTCTTAGTGGCAGCCGCAAAAAGAGCGGCAGGACCAGCTGTTAGAAATATAATCTAACGGTTGGGTTGGCAATATATAAATCATGTAACAATGCTATACCTGTTTCTTTAAATCATACTGCAAAATGTGATTGGTTGCTGTTTTCCTCAATTGGTCATAAGAGGGAGCCAGAATGACTGTTAGCTCTCTGTTTGTTAGATGCTGGGCTGATCTGATCTGAGTGTTTTGGAAGCTGGCTGTTAGAAAGTGCCGTGAGCTATTGTAAGTTTTGCAACTGCTAGCAAACTTTGTGTACCGGACTGTTTATATGATACTGGACTATGTTATTTGGATTATCCCTTAGCTGAAAGACATTGATGACTGACTGTCTTATCCGTGTATGACTTGGACTGTTTGATGGACTCTGATACCTCTATTTCCACGAAAGTAAAAGCCTATTTAAACTGCAGTGCTCTGTATGCTAGTTTGTGTGTTCTCCAACACAACTCTCACAACGCTTCGCTGAACGTACTCGCTCTCCCAATGGGGAGCTACCTAACATCAGCGACGCTAGGGCTGGCAAAGTGTGCCAGAAACAGAGACGGAACATCCGGCCCTCTCTGGATCAGCTGATCCGTGGGCCAAGGTTAAGGGGTCTCCTGCACCTCAAAATAATAAGATCTCCCTGAAAATAAGTGCTTATTTCAGTGGTCAGGGAAACACGGTAATTGCTAGGTGGCTGTTTTCAAGAATGAGAATAGTGAAAGGCTTACAGATAGTCCTCGACTTACAACAGTTCATTTAGTGACTGTTCAAAATTACAACGGCCCTGAAAAAAAGTGACTGACGACCAGTTTTCACACGTAGGACTTTTGAAGCTTCCCCGGATGATGGGATCAAAATCCAGATGCTTGGCAATTGGTTCATACTTATGACCGTTGCTGTGTCCCCGGGTGTGTGATCCCCTTTTGCGATTTTCTGACAAGCCATGTCAAGCCTGATTCCCTTAACCACGCAGTGTCAAGAAAGGTTGTAAATGAGGTGACAATGATTTAAAACTGCAATATTCTTAAAAAGAGGATAAAGTTTACTCCTCAGTTATTCTTGTTAGGTATAATCACAGACTGTACAGCTATAGGACTAATTTGATTCTGAATTTAACAACGGCAGCAAGATTGTTGGTGGCGCAGTACTGGAAGAAGGAGAATTGCCTACTATTCAAGAATGGACGTTAAAAGTAACAAACTTA
Organism: Thamnophis elegans; assembly: GCF_009769535.1. NCBI lineage: Eukaryota > Metazoa > Chordata > Lepidosauria > Squamata > Natricidae > Thamnophis > Thamnophis elegans. The sequence goes on from NC_045549.1 coordinate 7,669,681, forward strand.
GCAGAGATGGCTAAAATATCAGCATATCTCAGATGAGAAATGCAAGTTGGAATGGAGAAGATGGACTATATTAACATAAATATGGGACTAAGAAGTTTCAATTAGCTTATGAATGAATGAACAAGGAATGTTACAACTTATCTAAAGTTAGCTTTACAAAAGGGGAGTTAAAGCATAAGTGAAGGTACGATGCTAAAGTTAGTTAGTTTATTTTAGTTTATGATTGCTAAATTTTTATACCCTGTATTTTGCTCTGGGAGGTTTGGGGGGGAGGGGGGGAGGGGGGAGGGAGGAAGGGGAAAGGTATAATTGTAAAACCTATTAAAACTTTCAATAAAAAAAATAAAATGAAATGAAAAAAAAAAAGATTTAAAAACTGCCTCGCTTAGCAACAAGAAATGCCAGGCTTGATTAATAGCATTTAGTATTTAATAAATTTAAGGCCGCCCAATCCCGAAGGACTCCGGGCGGCTTACAGAAAATGAATTTGAGGGGAAAAAACCACAAAAATTTTAAAAAACAGAGGAAAACATGTTAAAAACCACATCAAGCACCCAGTCTGGTCGGGGCTGGACCTCAGTCATGAGGTCAACAGCCCCAGGCCTGCCAGGTTTTGATAGCCTTTCGGAAGGCCATGAGAGTGGGAAGGGTCCGGATCTCTGGGGGTAGTTCATTCCATAGGGTCGGAGCGGCTACAGAGAAGGCCCTCCCCCGGGGAGCCGCCAGCTGACACTGTCTGGTTGACGGCACCTGGAGAAGGCCCATCCTGTGCGATCTTATCGGCTGTAAATCGAGGGCTACCTGGGATCCGAAACAAAATGTGTCTTTTAAGAAGAGGCAACAGAGGAAAAAGTTAAGGCACCTTCAGTTCCTGGAGTTCGACCTTCTTCTCGTCGACTTCTTTTACGAGTTGAGACTTCTCTGTCTCCATGGCGCCCGCCGTCCGGCCATGTTGGCTTACGATCTCAGTCATGCCCTCGATCTGCTTCTGGAGGATCTCGATCACCTTCTCCTTCCCACCAGCTGCACCTTTAGGGACTCGCACTCGGACTGCACTCCCCGCAACAGCTCGCTCTCGTTTTCAGCTGCTGGAACTCCTGCCGCTTGCTGTCCACGCGTCCCCGCAGCTTCTCAATCTCGCTGTTGGTGCGCTCGATAACTCTTTCCTTCTCCAGTTGAGAACACCTGAGTTCGGCGATGACTCTCTCTGCAGAATCCAGGCTCAATTTCCGTTCGCCCAGCTCTTGGGAAGCTTTATGGAGCTTTTCCTTGGTTGAATTCAGCTGGGCCAAGATGCAAGATTCCCTCTCTAGGCTGTCGTTCCTCTCTTTAATTGCGGACATCTGGAAAAGGAAAGATATAGTGTTTTCCCCACGGCTTTCAGCGTATCGAAGGAGATTATTCCCAAATGGAACTAGGAAGAGGAATAGCTTAAGATGAACCTGGTGTTCTGACCAAGGGTTCCCAAGAGCATGAAGCAAATTCCTTGTCCTGACAAAAACCTCTTTTATTAATTGACTGTGAATTCTGCTCAGTCACATCCAGCAAAGTCTTCCAAGGGTGGATTTACAGTCACAGACCTTATCTGGCTTGGAGAGCTGCCAGGCCGATATCTGCAGAACTTGGCAAGGAGTCTCGGAGAGTCACGAACCAATTAAGGGAACTAATTGTCTCCTGCAAACTCCACTCCCCTTTCGCTCTCTTTTTATTTCCTCTGGGAGGGGCCATTCACTATTCACCTGTGGCCTTACTCCCAAGTCAACCCCTGTTCTTTAGCTTGTCCTTCTCCTGGCAGCTCTGCGCATGCGTACATGGGAACAGGCTCCAGCTGTTCTTCTGCCTCATTGATGTCTGACTCTGAAGGCAGCTTATGACGGCATACGTCTCTGGCCCCCTCTCTGCCTCCGACACAGAGCCCTCATCAGAGCCTTCCCCAGACTCCAGGACTGGCCCAGGTTCCTCCCCAACCTCCTCACTGTCCGAATCTGCTGCCAGCTCTGCTGGCACGCCACAATTCCTGGTTTCTGCCCTATTACTCTGACCTAGGTTTCAAAAAATCACGAAGCAGACTCCTTGTCCTGACAAAACCACTTTTATTAAGCTAATGTGAATTCCTCTCATTCACATCCAGCAAAGTCCTGGCAAACAGTCTTTCAAGGGTGAATTGACAACCACAGACCTTATCAGGCTAATAATCAGGGGGCGGGTAGCATCTTTTCCAACTCACAAAAACTCACTGGTGTCTTTTAATAAACCTGGCGGCTAAGCAAAATCCTGGAGGACTCTTCCTGATTCTCCTATCATGCCAACACGGGTAGTCCTCGACTTATAACCGTTCATTTAGTGACCGTTCAAAGTTACGACAGCACTGAAAAAAAGTGACCTACGGCCATTATTTCACACTTATGACTGTGGCAGCATCCCTGTGGTCACGTGATCAAAATTCAGACGTGTGGCAACTGGTTCAGATTTATGACGGTTACAGCGTCCCGGTGGGGGGGGGGGTGTCACACGATCCTCTTTTGCGACCTTCCCGCAAGCAAAGCCAAAGGGGAAGCCAGATTCACTTAACAATAATGCTATTCACTTAACACTGCAGTGATTCACTTAACAACCGTGGGAAGGAAGGTCAAAAACGGGGAAAAACTCACTAAACAAAGTTCAGCTAGCAACATTAGTTTTGGGTTCATGAGAAGGAATGGGGAGTATTTTGCTGTAAACGTAGAGTGATGCTGCCCCCTGCAGGTTGTTGAGAATACAACTGCACGATGTGTTCCACCCAGTGGAAGTGGCCCTTTAAGGTTCCCCTCTCACATATGTGCTATTCGTTCCCAACTCTGGGGGCGGTGCTCATCTCCGTTTCAAAGCCAAAGGGGCAGCACTGTTTGAAGACGTCTCCGTGTGTCATGTGGCGGCATGAACGCCGAAGACGCACGGGACGCTGTACCTTCCCATCAAAGGTGTTCCTATTTTCTACTTGCATTTTTCGAACTGCTAGGTTGGCAGAAGCTGGGACAAGTCACGGGAGCTCGCTCCGTTATGTGGCGCTCGGGATTCGAACCACCAAAGTTCCGACCTTTTGATCGACAAGCTCAGTGTCTCTTTAGAACGGGACAATCCTCTGCTTTTGCTTAGTCTTGTCTTGCTGCAAGTGGACCCCCAAAATGTCCTATTTCTCTCCGCGTTCACAAGGATTGTTCATTCCAGGCCTGAGGCCAAGACAAAGGAATCCTGGTTTGAACAGCTGCAATATTAATATAAAATAAAATAAAAAAACAGAGGGCATCAGCTCCCAAACGTTTGGGCACAAGGGACTGGTTTTTCACCGTTACGACCTTGGCAGCGTTCCCCATAATCATGGTGATCAAAATTCAGATGCTTGGCAACTGGTTCGCATTAATGACCGTGCGTTGTGTCCCAAGGTCACACAATCCCTTTTCTCGACCTTCTGGCAAGCAATGTTCATGGGAAGACCAGATTCGCTTAACAACTAAGGCAAGAGAAGTGGTAATAGGGGGCAAAACTCACTTAACAAATGTCTCACTAACAACCTAAGTTGTGGTTTGTAAGTCAAGGACTACATCTAATTATTAGTATCCTTCTCGTCTTCTCTACTACCTGTTCTGACCGAGGCTTCCCCAAAAAGCACGAAGCAGATTCCTGGTCCTAGCAAAACCCCTTTATTCAACGAATGTGAATTCCTCTCATTCCCCTTCAGCAAAGGCCTGCCAAACAGTCTTTCAAAGGAATATTTATGACCACAGACCTTATCTAGCTTGGAAAGCTGCCATGTAAATATTTTCCAAACACAGCACTATGCAAGGAAAGACTTGGCACAGAGTCTCTGAGATTCCGGACAGATCTCCACACTCCTGAAACGAATCTAATGACTGAATGAACCAATTGTTTCCTGCAAATGCCCACTCCCCTTTCGCCTCCTCTTTTATTTCCTCTGGAGGGGCCAAGAACTTCCGCCTGTGGCTTACTCCCGAGTCTACCCTGACTTTTCCTCTGGCAGCTCTGCGCATGCGCACACTAGGAACAGGCTCCAGCTGTTCCTCTGCCTCACTGCTGTCTAGCTCCGAAGGCAGCTGAGAACTGCCAGACGGCCTTGGCCCCATCTCTGCCTCCGATGCAGAGCCCTCGTCCGACCCTTCCCCAGTCTCCAGGACTGGCCCATGTTCCTCCCCAACCTCCTTACTTTCCGACTCTGCTGGCCGCTGCCGCTGACAGGCCACCCTACCTCCTCTGGGCAAAACTCACTTAATGTCTCACTTAGAACAATAAATTGTGGCTGTAAATCGAGGACTACCTGTATTACTTGTATCCTTCCCATCTTGTCTACTACTACCTCCTCATATTGATGTCATATGATGATTATTAATATCCGGTTGCTTTGCATGGATATACGGAGAATTTCTTCACCGGGGACAAAATTCCGTGTGTGTCTAATCATGTTTGGCCAAATTCTAGAGAGTTTGGGAAATGCTCCAGATCGGGATTCCTCCAAGGTTTGATGGGAGCTTCCTCCTTTTCCAGTGATGTGCAGTCAGGGGAGGCAGGGAGGCAGCGCCTCACCACTGTCCTCATGAAAAGAAAAGAAAATGTAAAAGGAAAAAGGCTGAGCTAGTTGCTGCCACAGTCACAGTGGATGACTCTGCTTAGTGCTTAACTGTTTAAAAAAGCCTCTAAAAAGCGCCCTCTACAGGAGGAGGCGGGGGAACGACGTGCCTCCTCTAGTCTGACTTTTTATGATCATTCATTTCATTTTCATTTCATTTATTTGTATGCCGCCCTTTCCCTAAAGGACTCAGGGCGGCTCACAACTCAAAGGGAGGGAAAAACAAAACAAAGTTACAAAAAACATAAACCATACATGGTTAAAAACACAGCAATCATACCATTCGAAGTGGGGCAGCGAGTCTTTAGCCCCAGGCCTGTCGGAACAGCCAGTTTTAAGGGCTATGCGGAAGGCTGGAGGGTGGTGAGGGTACGAATCTCCACGGGGAGTTCGGTTCCAGAGGGCCGGAGCAGCCACAGAGAAGGCCCTCCTCCGGGTAGTCGCCAGTCGACACTGGCCGGCTGATGGAATTCGGAGGAGGCCTAGTCTGTGGGATCTAATTGGTCTAGTGGAGGTAATTGGCAGTAGGCACTCGAGCAGAGCTAAGAATTGCTGAAGATTCCTCTCTGAAACAGTTGGAAGAGGTACGTGAGGGTCGGGGGGAGGGGGAGGAATTCAAACTTCATCCTCCTGGTGCAACTTTGTGTGTGTGTGTGTGTGTGTGTAGTGTTTGAGAGGGGGGGAGGAGGGGGGGAGAGAGGGAGGAAGGAGGGGAAGGGAAGAAAGAAAAGAAAAGATGAAGGAAACTTATTTATCAAAGGAGAAAAACAAATGCTGTCGCTTTAAATCGGAACTGAGCATGTCTAGCTGTGGAATTCTGGAGTTGAAGTCCACAAGTCTAAAAAAAATTCTGCCTCACCAGCCATAAACCTCACCGCACGTCACTGTCCTTTTCTGACCTGACGCGGAACTTGTCCTTCACACTCCATCTGCAAGGACCTGACGACGGAGTCCAGGCGCTGCAGCTCCATGTTCTTGTTGTCCAGCTCCCTCCGCAGGTTGTCGATGGTGATGCTGCTGCCCGGTGTCTCGATCCCAGAGCCTCTTGTTCTGCTCCTTCTCCAGATTCAGTTCTACGTCCTTCTTGTGGAGATCAGCCTGAAAAGGCAAGGCAACCCAATTAAGCAAGGCTTCACTGTTTCTGAACGTGGGGGACAAAAAAAATACAAAACCCTTTAAATAAAGCCTGGAAGATGGGCAGGTAGTCCTCGACTTACGACCCCCGATCGAGCCTGACATTGCTGTTGCTAAACGAGATGGTTGTAAAGTGAGTTTTGTTCCATTGTACGATGTTCCTTGCCACAGTAGTTAAGCCCGTGATGGCGAACCTATGGCACAGGGGCCAGAGGTGACATGCAGAGCCTCCTCTCTGTGGGCACGCATCCCACCCCTGGCGGCATGATTCAACAGCATGAAAACAGCCAAAGACGTCAAAAAACCAGGGTGTTTTTTGCCCGTTTTTGAGGCCATTTTTAGGCTGGCAGAAAAACAAAAAACAGCCTGAAAATGGCCCAAAACCGGCCCAAAAACCGCCCAAAAACCAGTCAAAAAATAGGCATGTGCATGCCAGCCAGCTGGTCTTTGGGTTTCCGGCGCTCCGGCGCATGTGCATGCATGCGTGTTCTGGTTTTGGGCACTGGGTGCTGAAAAGGTTCGCCATCACTGAGTTAAGGGAATCTACTGTCATTAAATTAGTCCACGCGGTTGTGAAGTGGCTCTGCCGTCCTTCAAGTGCCAAAGTTTCATTTTTTTCAAAGAGGCCCCTGGATTTTCTGGTGTTTTCTTTGAAGACGTTTCGCTTCTCACCCAAGAAGCTTCTTCAGCTCTGACGGGATGGTGGGGAATGGAAGGATTCATACTCCTTGCAGACAGCTGGTCATTTGCATCCTTTTAGAGGGTCGCTGAGGCCACTTGGAAGTTTATCTATGTCCTCCAAGTGGCCTCAAGGGACTCTCTAAAACAGTGTTTCTCAACCTTGGCGACTTTGAGTCCTGTGGACTTCAACTCCCAGAATCCCCCAGCCAGCTCTGCTATATTGTCTGTTATATTGTCTTGCACTCCCGTCCCATGAATTGTAAGCCGCCCCTGAGGTCCCCTCAGGGAAAAGGGCGGCCTATAAATAATAAACAATTCAATTCAATTCAATTCCTTCCGTCTTCCTTCTTCTCTTCTTCTTCCTTCCTTCCTTTCTTCTTCCTTTCTTCCTTCCTCCTTCCTTTCATTCTTTCTTCCTTCCTTCCATCTATATATCTGTATCTGTATCTGTATCTATCTATTTCTGTTGGATTGCTACAATCCCAAAATATAAACTTGAAATATTCTCAATAGTTTCTCTCATTGGACCTGACAGTGTTTTTAAGCCTTAAAGGCTTAAAATGTGGTAGAAGAAATGTTCCCTGTGTGCAAGAAATTTTCTATCTATCTATCTATCTATCATCTATCCATCCATCCATCCATCCTCCATCTATCTATCTATCTATCTACCTACCTATACACAAACACACACACACACACACACACTATACTACATCCACCCACCACCCACCCATATATGAATATAAGCATTAATCAACTCACAAAATTAGATTTATTTAACAACAGCCTCTATAGAGATAAGTAACTACTTGACTAGCTACATTGTACTAAGCAATTGGGTGAGATGGGCAGCATACAAGTTGATAAATAAATAAAACAGAATATATGAAGAACATGTACTCCACACACATAGGGCCAGGGAAGAAAGGCAGAAGGTAGCAATTCTAGACTCATAATCTCTTAGGCAACAAGCAATGTGACAAAGGAAGTGGGGGAGAATAAATTTGCAACTCTTTACCTGCAACAGGTAAATGAACCAGGTTCATCTTAAGCTGCTCCTCTTTACCACCCAACAACTAGGCAGAAAAACTGGTTGTTAACATTTTTGAATCCCGCCGCTGCCTACACCCCACTGACACTTGGTCAGTAGGCTGAGTGGGGCTCAAGGGTCAGTGCCACTGGAGTTGAAAGTATGAATGCATGGCATTATCATGAAGATGAGTTTGGTCATCTAATGGCCTGAGTTCCTCATAAAGTCATGGAATTTGACTGACTCAGTTCAATTACGAACCCCCGAGATTCACAAAAGCCTGTAAAAAAAAAAAGGAAGCTGTGTGACCTGTGCCAGATTCCTACCAACAATTGCTGAACCTCATCATCTAAGTTTCCAGTCTCTTGGCTGTATTGATCCCTTTCAATCTGAGCTTCAGTCATCTCAGAGTGAACCAGGTGCAGCTGCTTCTCCAGATCTTCTATCTAAAGCATTAACACAAAAACACACTCAGAAACGACCCTCGTAGGGGGGCACAGAACGCAGGTGCCTAAGAATCTCAGTGTTTTTCCTTTTTAAACTTCCCTTTGCAGCCCAGCTCAAGAAGGTGGCGACGCTTAGCTGGCCTTGGTTGAGTTGCAAAAACTAAACCTGGCCAGATCTAGTTAAGAGCCGGCTGAGAACCACCAGGAAAAAAAATATCCTAGAAGGCAGTGTAGGAAGTTAAGGTTCACCGACAAAAGGGCGCTTGACAAAAGTGCGCCCGACTAAACCGCGGTGGCAAAACCGTGAGTTCTAAACCGTGCCGATGAATGAGGTGCTGAAGCGCGCCGACAACAGTGCGCCGACAGAAGCACGCTCTAAACCTAACCCTAACCCTAACCCTAACCCTAAACCTAACCCTAACCCTTAACCTAACCCTAACACTAACCTAACCCTAACCCTAAACGTAACCCTAACCCTAACCCTAAACCTAACCGTAAACCTAACCCTTACCTTAACCTAAATCGCGCTTCTGTCGGCGCGCTGTTGTCTGCGGCTGTTGTCGGCGCATTGATGACGTTGCGGTTTTAGCACCACGGTTTTGTCGGCACGCTTTGTTCGTGCGCGCATTTGTCGGGTCATGGAAGTTAAAACCCACCCCTCTCCTAGAAAAATGAAATGTCCTGGGAAATATTGAAAAGGCAGAATATTATATATAAAGGCAGAGTCGGACGTGACCATGGGAAAGCTGCAACGGTCCTAAGGGTGGAAAACAGTCATAAGTCGCTTTTTTTCAGGGCTGTTGTAACTTTGAACAGTCACTAAATGAACTGTCGTAAGTCGAGGACTACCTGTAGTCAGGAAATGAGCTGCGTTTACAATCACCAAGGTAAATTTCCCCCCCAAAATTTCAAAGGTCGCCAACACTCTCAAGCTCACCTTATCCTGGGACATCCTCATGGCTTCCCGTAGCTCAGAGCGCAGTTGAGAAATGGTGCCTTCCAGCTGACTGATTTGGCGCGTATACAAAGATTTCTGATTTTTGGCTTGTTCTCTGAGAATAAGAGAGGAAATGAAACCCAAGTGAGAATCCAAAATATTCAGGAGCAGACAGCGTACTTATAAAGGGGAGAATAATGCTTGAAATCTAAGTAGACAATGAGACATGACAAATCACTGCCCAAAGTGCAGTTTTGCAGTTATCATTACCTTATTTTAATAACCCCATAATCAGGAGTGGGATTCAGCCGGTTCGGACCCATAATCAGGGGTGGGATTCAGCTGATTCGGACCGGTTCGGACATTATAATCAGGGGTGGGATTCAGCCAGTTCGGACCAGTTTGGACACCATAATCATGGGAGGATTCAGCTGGTTTGGACCAGTTCGGACATCATAATCAGGAATAGGATTCAGCTGGTTCGGGCTGGTTTGGACATCATAATCAGGGGTGGGATTCAGCTGGTTTGTACCGGTTCGGACATCATAATCAGGGGTGGGGTTCAGCCGGTTCAGATCGGTTTGGACACCATAATCAGGGGTGGAATTCTGCCAGTTTGGACCAGTTCGGACATCATAATCAGGGGTGGGATTCAGCCGGTTCAGACCAGTTGGACCCCATAATCAGGGGTGGGATTCAGCTGGTTCAGACTGGTTCGGCCATCATAATCAGGGATGGGATTCAGCTGGTTCGGACCAGTTCGGGCGAACCGGATGTTAATTTACACCTGGTTCGCTGAACTGGTAGTTCCAAGGACTGGGTGGCCCTGCCCATCCTGCTCCGCCCCTCCGTTCCTCATGCCAGGTAAGTGCAGGGCCCTTGTGGAGGCTGTGGGAGAGTGAAAAACGGGCCTCCTGAAAATCCGAAACTGGTCCATTTCTCGCCTTCTGGGGGCCTCCTGAGCCCAGGGAGGCCGTTTCATCCTCCTGGAGGCTCGAGGAACACCTCTGGAGCCTGAGGAGGGTGAAAATGCCCCTCCCACCATAGTGCAGGAGCCCGAGTAGGCAACACCCACCATGGCCATGCCCACTTGACAACCAGGCAAAGAACTGGTTGCTAAAATTTTTCAATCCCATCCCTGCCCATAATTCCTTATGGGGTGGAGTCTGGGCAACTGATTGGAGCTAGCAGAGTGTTTTAATGGCCGGGTGCCCTTCCCGTCGCCAGTGTGGAGTTTTGTTCGGCAGATATATTCTCAGTGTGCCCAGAGAGAGAGTAATATCTGGCCTCTACCTAGGATCGAACTCACAGCCTCCTGATTGTAAGGCGAGAGCTACCCCTCTGGCCCACCGCAGCACTCCTGCAGTTTTGCAGTCATGGTAAATAAACACTATATGCGCAAGTTGAAGAGCCAGATAAATGTTTGGGGAGGGTGGGGTGGGAAACAGGTTTGTCAATTCGTACAGGCCACCGTGCATTGTGTCTTCTCTGCCTCTGTGGGCCAGGAGCATGAGACAAAGAACCAGAAGGAAGGTCACCATGCTCCGTTTAAGGCTTTCTCTTTAACTCTTTGGCTGGAATTCCTGAATCAAGATTTCCGATGGACAGACTGGGTGTCTTACATTCTCAGCTGATGTCTATGGAGATTGTCAATCATCCAGGTCACAGTTGTCCCAAAGGTACTTTCCCCCAAAAAAGGCAACGGGAGTTTCTTGGCTTTCTGCCTTTGAAAAAAATGTGTGAATGTATGTGTTCTGTCTGAGGCTTCCCAAGAGCATGAAGCAAACTCCTTGTCCTGAAAAAAACCCCTTTTATTAATTTCCTGTGAATTCTGCTCATTCCCATCCAGCAAAGTCTTTCAAGGGAGGATTTACAGTCACCGACCTTATCTGGCTTGGAGAGCTGCCAGGCCAATAGCTGCAGAACCTGGCAAGGAGTCCCGGAGAGTCACGAGCCAATTAAGCGAGCGAATTGTCTCCTGCAAACTCCACTCCTTTTTTTGCTCCTCTTTTATTTCCTCTGGGAGGGGCTATTCATCGTCCACCTGTGGCCTTACTCTCAAGTCGACCCCTCTTCTTTAGCTGTTCCCTTCATCTGGCAACTCTGTGCATGCACACACTGGGAACAGGCTCCAGCTGTTCTTCTGCCTCACTGATGTCTGACTCCGAAGGCAGCTGATAACTGTCAGATAGCCCTGGACCCCTCTCTGCCTCCGAGACAGAGCCCTCATCAGAGCCTTCCCCAGACTCCAGGACTGGCCCAGGTTCCTCCCCAACCTCCTCACTGTCCGAATCTGTGGGCCCCAATTTGAAGGAGCTTCTCGGATGAGAAGCAAAATGTTTTCAAATGAAAAAAACAAACAAACTATCAAGAAAGTCCAGTTGCCTTTTGGAAATAGCATCTTTGGGGCAATTGCTTTAGATGTGCTGCCTGGGGAATTCTGGGAGTTGAAGTCCCCAGGTCTTAAGAGTGGTGGAGTTTCATGAAAGGCTTCTTGGGAACATTTGCTGGGAGGCCCTTAGGAAGAGTGTTACGTACTGAATGATTTCCATCTGGCTTTGAATATTGTTGGCATGGCTGTGGGAAGCCTTCGCTGCCTCCCTCAGTACTTCCAGATCCTGCTCATGTTCCCCGATCAGCCTCTCGACACTGTTATTAAAACAAAACCATGCAAAAAGCACCATCAATAGCGATAAGGCATCTGTGGTCTAATGTGCTGATTATAATCTCTCGTCAAGCTTTAATAGGGCCACAGAGCCGAGGTGGCGCAGTGTTTAAATGCAGCACTGCAGACTACTTCAGCTGACTGCAGTTCTGCAGTTCGGCTGTTCAAATCTCACCGGCTCAAGGTTGACTCAGCCTTCCATCCTTCCGAGGTGGGTGAAATGAGGACCCGGATTGTTGTTGGGGGTGATATGCTGACTCTGTAAACCGCTTAGAGAGGGCTGAAAGCCCTGTGAAGCGGTATATAAGTCTAACTGCTAAGTTAGAAATTTAGGATAAAACACGGCAAGTGGGGAAAGAGTTGGCCATGAGAATATATATGTCCTCGACTTACAACTGTTCGTTTAGTGAACGTTTGAAGTTACGGCACTGAAAAAAATGTGACTTTTTAAAAAAAATATTTTTTGAAAAATACAAATGACACATAGACATATACATATACATCTAAATACAAAAAAAGAAAAAAAAGAAAAAGGGAAAAATATTATAGTACACGCCCATCCCGCGGAGACCCTGGTTTCCCCCTGCCCTTTTATATGTGACATGACCATTTTTTATATGGTTTAATTTTGGTTTAATTTATTTGTATGCCGCCCTTTTCCCTGAAGGGACTCAGGGCGGCTCATAACTCAAAAAGGAGGGGAAATACAAACAGAGTTACAAAAACATAAAAACCATACATGGTTAAAAGCACAACAATCATACCATTCGAAGTGGGGCAGCAAGTCTTTAGCCCCAGGCCTGTCGGAACAGCCAGGTTTTTAAGGGCTATGCGGAAGGCCTGGAGGGTGGTGAGGGTTCGAATCTCCACGGGGAGTTCGTTCCAGAAGGTCGGAGCAGCCACAGAGAACGCCCTCCTCCGGGTAGTCGCCAGTCGACACTGGCCGGCTGATGGAATTCGGAGGAGGCCTAGTCTGTGGGATCTAATGGGTCTTTGGGAGGTAATTGGCAGTAGGCGGTCTCTCAAGTACCCAGATCCAATACCATGAAGGGCTTTGTAGGTGACGACTAGCACCTTGAAGCGTACCCGGAGATCAACAGGCAGCCAGTGCAGTTACAGTTATAGTTATAGTTACAACCTTTGCGGCATCCCCGTGATCATGTGTCCAAAATCGAGACGCTTGGCAACTGCTTCATATTATGACCTTTGATTCACTTAACCGCCGGGCTACTAACTTATAAACTGCAGCGGTCCGGTTAACGACTGTGGCAAGAAAAGCTGTAAAATGGGGCAAATCTCACTTTAACAAAGGTCTCATTTAACAACAGGAATCTGGGCTCAATTGTGCTCATCAGTCAAGGACTAACCGCACTTCCCGTTCAGGGTTGTTCTAACCTTGTTCCAACCTTGGCAATTTTAAGACCTGTGGACTTGGCTGAGGAATTCTGGGAGTTGAAGTCCACAAGACTTAAAGCTGCCAAGGATGGACACCCTTTGTTCTAAACCCTTCCTTCTTCCTTCTCTTGTAACAATGAATGGCTGATGTACATGCCTTCACTAGAATAATTATTTGGAAGCCGTCTCATTGGGTAAACCTCTGGTTCTTAATTTTATTAAGCAACCTAGGAATGGAGTATATTTTATGACACACCTCCCCCGATTCCCCAAATTTTTTGATGAGCTTCTTCTTCATCTTTTATGGGGGGTAGATTGGCCCGCATCAAGCACATGGCACACGCATGGCATGGCGTGAGCAAACCGGCAGTGGTGACTGCCGGAACTCACCCCTGCCTCTGTGCCATGCCCTGGATCATCACATTGCCTTTCTTGGCAATGGAACTGCTGCGCCTCATCATGGTTGTAAGTCAAGGACTATCTGTGAACTGCCGTGGGAAATGTTTCTTGACGAGTGACACGCAAATAATCTGAAATGTATTTAAAAACGAAGAAACGGCGTACCTGTCCTGATGTTGCTGAAGCAAATTTCGGTTTTCGACTGCGATTCTCTTTGCAACATATCTATTTGCTCTTCCAGCTGATAAAACATCACAAATTGTGATTAGTTAAAAATTATTCTAATGCAAGCAACTATTATCGTGTAAACGATAATTTCCCTCAGTAGTCAGAACACTGTGGCCATTTTATGAAACATGGTGCTAAGACAGATAAGGGGAATAACCTCAAGTTTGTTGAGTATCTATTTTTTACACTAACATCTTCCAAGAGCCGAGGTGGCACAGTGGTTAGGGTGCAGTACTGCAGGCCACTTCAGCTGACTGTTATCTGCAGTTCAGCGGTTCTAATCTCACCGGCTCAAGGTTGACTCAGCCTTCCATCCTTCCGAGGTTGGTGAAATGAGGACCCAGACTGTGGGGTGATATGCTGACTCTGTAAACCGCTTAGAGAGGGCTGAAAGTCCTATGAAGCGGTATATAAGTCTAACTGCTATTGCTATTGCTATATATACAAAAAATGGCTGTGTGTGTGTCTGTGTGTATGTGTGTGTGTATGTTCGGCATAACTTTGGAATGCCTCGAGCAATTTTCAACGAAACTTGGTGCACAGATGACTTACACTCTGGAGAAAAATACTGTGGGGGTAAGACACCCCTAACATCCCTTTGGGGAGGTGGGTTCTGTTAAGATACAGTCTGTTGTGGCTTTAAATGGATTCTACTGTACTGCCGTAAAATGGCTTCTACTCTACAGTGTAGCGGAAAATCCCTCCCTCTAATAAGGGGGAAAATCCGACATTAGAAATTACGTTTGGTCCGGACATTTTCCCCCTATAAATAAATATCTGGACAATCAATAATTTTCTTGATGAGTGACACGAAAATGATCTAAACATTTAAAATGAAGGAACAATTTAAAATGAAGGCAATAATTTTCATTCTGCCTCTGACAATGCTGCCTTATCCTACTGTCAGGGCTGATAACATGTTTTTGAGGAATTCCATCTACATTTCCATTAGATAGCATAAGACAGTCCCTTACTCCTGTTTCCTCAGACTACAGGTGGTCCTCAGATTACAAGGGTTCAATTAGTGAGCGTTCCAAGTTACAATGGCACTTGCAAAAAAAGTGACTTATGGCCATTTTTCACACTTATGACCATCGCAACATCCCCATGGTCATGTGATCAAAATTCACATGCTTGGAAACAGACTCATATTTATGACGGTTGCAGTGCCCCAGGGCCATGCTATTCCCTTTTACGACCTTCTGACGAGCCAAGTCAATGGGGAAGCCAGATTCACTTAACAACCGTTGTTCTTAACTTAACAACTGCAGGTGGTAAACGGGGCACAATTTCACTTAACTGCTGTCTCGCTTAGCAGCAGAAACGTTGGGCTCAATTGTGGCCATAAGCCGAGGGCAGTTTCCCAGCAGCCACGGTCATAAAATGGGACCAAATTTACTTAATGACTGTCTCGCATAACAACACCAGTGTTCGGCTCAGTGCGGCCGTAAGTCAAGGGCTACCTCTACATTTTTCAAATTTGGTGTGAAGATAAGCAACTGTAGAGAGCGGGGGGGAAAAATCACGTACTGGGACAAACTTGCTTTTCAAGCGCAAACACCTCCGTTTCGAAGTCCTGGAGAATCCTGGCGAAAGCAGTGGGCAAGTAGGAAACCCGGACATTCGCAACGGTTTCGTATCCATACGTGTTCTGGTCCGGACCACCTTCGTAGTGCAGGAGAAGACTGCGGAGCTGTTCGAACACATCGTCATGGCCCTGGACCAACTTTTTCAGATAGTCGATCTGGCTACTGGATTCCTTCAGCATCTCCTCCTGGAGCAGGCTGGCCGTCTGCAGCTCCTCCACCGTGGCCCTTAGCCTGCTGTTGTGGCCTTCTTGCGAGTAAGATTCCTTCCGTCTGTTGATCAGGCAAGGGAGAATCCAACCCAAAGAAGAAAAAAAGCAACAAAGATGATTAGAGGGGGATGGAGGTTAAAACCAGGGGTGGTATTCAGCTTGTTCTGACCGGTTCTGGAGAACTGATAGGGAAATTTGAATAGTTCAGAGAACTGGCAAATACCACCTCTGGCTGGCCACGCCCCCATCCAGAGGTGGGTTTCTACCAGTTCGCACCTATTCGGTAGAACCGGTTCGTCAAATCTACCGAACCGGTTAGAAGAGGTTCCACTAGTGGACCCGGAAAGCAGGCCACACCTACAGAAGAGCTTCCAAAATTTTTTGAAAACCCACCCCTGGTCCTTGGATATGATTATTCTACACTATCATGCTCCTATTTATAAAACTCAGGGCCTCTGTGAAAGGTAAGGATGACTACTGCGTTTGTGGTGCAATCAGAACATTGCGTGTGTTGAAGTTGTTTTAAGGCAAACCAAAGATGCCTTTTCAAAAACAAGTTTACATCATATTCTTATGCATACCAGTGCTGTGTGTGGGGTAATTTAAGGTGGTTCTGACAAGTGTCGTCGGCATCTTCATATCCGGTCACATGGGCAGCAAGCCACTCCCACCCGGTCACATGGGCGGCAAGCCACTCCCACAAAGGAGGCCACACCCACAGAGTAGGCTCGAACAATTTCTGAAACCCACCACTGTCCCCATCTATTCTCTGCTGCCCCGAGTCTCAATTGATCAACGTCCCAGCCGATCGGCTGGGTCTTCTTCTGTTGCCCTGCACAGGAGAACGGAGCTGGAAAGCAGGTTAATGGAGTGGGAAGGGGATGGGGATTTTCCAGTATCCTTCCCTAGGAACAGGGGTGAAATGCTACTGGTTGGCCCCGGGTCCCAGGAACCGGTAGCAAAAATTTCCAGGGTTCCAGCAAACTGGTAGTTAAAAAAGAAAGCTTCCTATGATCAGGCGGCTCAGCTGTAAGGCACGCAATCTTCAGAAGCTTTTTTTAAAATTTATTTTGTTAAAGCCTTTTCTCCCTGCTGATTCGCCTGATAGAAAGAATGAAAGAAAGAGAGAAAGAGAGAGAGAGAGAGAGGAAGAGAAGGGAGAAAGAAAGGGAAAGAAAAAGAAAGAGTGAGGTGTTAGAAGGAAAAAATCAGGACTCACTTTTCAGCCACTTTTCACTTGGCAAAAAAGAAAAACACGCTTTAAATCAGGACTCTCCAAACTTAGCAGCATGGCTGGCTGGGGATTCTGGGAGTTGAAACCCAGTGGAAGTCTTAATGTTGCAAACTTTGGAGACTCCTGCTTTAAATTGAAAAGCCTTCGGAAACTGCCCGGAAGGAGGTTTTTTAACTGCAGACGCGAAGTGACATTCAGCAGTCCGTTTCTGGGTCAGCTGTCAGAAGATTTACCTTGGTGCCCCTCCACCTCCCATATTTTTATCATATTTTTACCATATTTTTATTCCCATAATACCAGAAAAGCAAACAAACACAATAGAATAATAAACCAGCACCTTTTGCCGTTTTTAACCCCAGGTGGCTGCGGGAAATGGGGGCGGGGGACTCTTAATGAGCTGCCTGGGTGTTCAGTCCAAAGCATTTCACACCTCCTAAAAGTGTAGCAAAGCTGAATCAACAAACCGGTCCACTGCCTGCCTGGAGGAAACCGTTGAGAATATTCAAGACAATCTAGCTGATAGAAAACTCCTGCCTTCCACTAAATGGATCAGTTCCAAAAAATAGTGGCTAATGTGGCTTATTCAGTAAGGTTTGTATTCTTGGTAAAATAATGTCCCAGGAGTTTCTTTTTCGTGGATTAGCCACTGGATATTTGACAGTGAGTGAGAAAGAAAGAAAGAAAGAAAGAAAGAAAGAAAGAAGAAAGAAAGAAAGAAAGAAAGAAAGAAAGAAAGAAAGAAAGAAAGAAGACTCATCTCCCTTTGAAATCATTTCCCCAATGGATTGACTATTCACAAAATAAATATGGGACTAAGAAATTCCAGATAGCTTATGCTTAAGATTAGGAATAAGTTAAATTGTTTAAAGTTTGGGTAACAGCAAGAAGCTGAGTTCAACGTAGAGATCTTATTGACTCTCTTTTTTTTCCCTTAATTTCCTTTGTTTTAACAAATTTTAGACTGTGTTTGTTAAAAAGCTACACCGTGTACGGGCTCTGGGAAGTCGGGGGGAGGGAAGGGAGTTGGGGTCTTAGGGGGGAGGGGGGAGGGGGAAATATAGTACATGTTAGATTTTAAAATAACACGATTGCACTTGTATACTGTTGCTCTTTAACTCTAGTGGTTAAAATAAGACAAGCTGAATATATTGATAGATAGCAGAGATACACCGAAGGGAGGAGTAGAGGGAAAGAAGAAAGAGGGGTAGAGAGGGTGAGAGAAAGGATTGAGGGAGGGTGAGAAGGAAGGGAGGGAGTGTATTGGGAGAGAGGAGTGATAGAGGGGGAAGGGAAGTAGGATAGAGGGGAACGTTGGAGGAAGAACGAAAGTTGGAGGGGGGGCGAAAGAAAGGGTGTATGGTGGGTCGAAGTGGTGTATTGGGTCTGTATTTGGGGGGTATTGTTGACAAGAGGGCGGGCTGTGTTTATTGTTCAATGTTATATGCCCCAGTTATGCACAGTATATATGTGATTCTACGAAATGAAATGAAAATAAAACATATTTAGATATAGAAATCATTTCCCACTTCAATCATTTTGGAGCCAACCCAGAAAAAGTAATTGCCAAGAAATATTTACCTGGGATTAGTGACTCTGTTTGGTTCGGGCTAAGGGGGGGGACTCACCTTAATTCACTCAAGGATTCTTCTCTCTCATTGCATTTTCTAGGCTGTTCTGCAGCTCAATAATTGATTGCCGTAAAGCGAATTTCTGTTGCTCGTGTTGTTCTGTGTTCTACGGGAGATGAAATGAGATAATTAAATAAATGCTGGGAGAATGGGAGAGAGGAAACCGCAGAGAGAGAAGAAGCAGGGGAGAAATTTTCTGGAACACAGCAATGGAAAGAAAGCGTTCCTTAGGGAACGGATTCACTTGGGAACTTTCCTGCTACAGACTAGTCCTTGAATTGCAACCATTTGTTTAGTGACTGAAGTTACAGCGCCACCACGGCTACTTAAATCTCTAAAATAGAAATGGTCCTTGGCTCCATTCATTGAGAAAGATATAATGTATTAAAGATCAGGTGCATTGCAATATTGCAAAGCCAAAATTGAGAATCGCGTACCCAAATCCCTATTGTTCTGACTGAGGCTTCTCAAGAGCATGAAACAAACTCCTTGTCCCAGCAAAAAACCCTTTTATTAATTGACTGTGAATTCTGCTCATTCCCATCCAGCAAAGTCTTTCAAGGGAGGATTTATAGTCACAGACCTTATCTGGCTTGGAGAGCTGCCAGGCCGATCTCTGCAGAAAGGAGCCTCAGAGAGTCACGAACCAATGAAGCGAACTAATTTTCTCCTGCAAACTCCACTCCCCTTTCACTCCCCTTTTATTTCCTATTGGAGGGGCCATTCACCGTCCACCTGTGGCTTTACTCCCAAGTCAACCTTGATTTCTTACCTGTTTCCTTCTCCTGGCAACTCTGCACATGGGCACACTGGGAACAGGCTTCAGCTGTTCCTCTGCCTCACTGAAGTCCGACTCCAAAGGCAGCTGATAACTGTTGGATGGCCCTGGCCCCGTCTCTGCCTCCGACACAGAGCCCTCATCAGAGCCTTCCCCAGACTCCAGGACTGGCCCAGGTTACTCCCCAACCTCCTCACTGTCCGAATCTGCTGCCAGCTCTGCTGGCCACTGGCGGGCCACAACACCTATATTCTACTTTTCCCTCCCTTAACTATCTCTCATTGCCCAACCCCAGTTTCATCAATCAGGTCCCGGCAAGGTATTTTCATAACAGTCAGACAAAGCGCAGTCTGGTATATGGCCCCCTCCTTCTCCCAGCTGGGCGACCTTGAGGCAGTGTCTCGAGCAGATACAAAGCTTACTTTCATTTCCCCAAGCTATTCCCCACTTCATTTTCTCTCTCTACATTTCATGGCAGTCTCTCACTTCATGGCAGTGAAGGCACAGGCAAACATAAAGTGACAACTGACATGACTATTTTTTTACACTTACGTTTTTTTTCTCCTAACCACGCAACAAATCTATTAAGGAGGAAAGAGACGTTTTGTTTTAACTGGCAGATTGCAAAGCTATCCATCTTTGAGCTGCAGTTTCTCCCCACAATAGCAGAAGCAAAACAAAGAAGGGAAATTAAACATACATGTGGCCTAATCTATATGCAGCACAATTCAGCTTTTCTTGGTACAGATGTTAAACTGAAGTTACTTTTCTGTTTTTCCTGGTCCCCCCCCCCCCCGTTTTTTTAATAACTGTTGTGACCCAGCAGGTGCTGTTGGAGCTGCCACCAGACTCCGACAGCGAGGGGCCCTCTGAGTTGGCTCTGGAGGATGTGGAGGACCCTGGACAGGGTTCCGACTCCGAGCAGGGCGCAGAGAGACTAGTTGGCCACCAGGAGGCACCTGAGCCTTGGACCAGTGGGGAGGAGACAAGGGAGAGTGAGCCAGAGGCCAATAGTGAGTTGTTCCTGGATGCACGCCATCGAAGAGCTACTAGGCGTCAGGAACAATTATGCAATTACAGGAGGTGATTGTACTCAGCTGGTGGTCATTAGGCTCCTCTCCAGACTATAAAAAGCTACTTGTGTACACTGCCCTCTTTGCAGAAGTCAACGCAGGATTGAATGTTGGAGGACAGTACTGGGAACTTGCAGGCTGGATTGCTGCCAAGCCTTATCTGTGTTTATTGCTGCCTGAGTTTGTCTGAATTGCTGCCAAGGTGCTTATCTGTTTGTTTTGCTTGGCTTTCAGCCACTGAAGTTTTGGTGTCTTGCTATTAAAATACATTCCAGTTAAGCTTGTCTCGGCATTCGTTACTGGATGGAGGAGGGGGTCAGAACAATAACATACTAAAGTCCCAGCCTGGACTGTCACATCTGTTGTTTCTAGTTGCCTGAGAATATTCAGTTACAGGACAGTCGTCCTCAGTTTCAGTTTCCATAACTGAAACCCAAAATTTCTATCCCTAGAGTGAATTTTGCCCCATTTTACGACTTTCCTTGCCACCGTTAAATGAATCACTGAAGTTTTTTTAGTTAGTAACGTGGTTGTTAAGTGAATCTGGCTTCCCCAATAGCTTTGTGTTCTGACCCTGCCTCCATACGGTGAGTCACACCGACACAAGGTTACTGTTAGCCAATTTATTCACAGTAATAACTCACAGACAAGACTTTGGCAGCAACCCAGACTCCCACAGATAAGAGATACACACAAGAGCTTCTCCAGCTTTAGTATAATGGTTGTGTCCTGCAAAAGGTCTCCTCCCAAAGTCTCTTCTTATATACTCTCTTGGGAGGAGTCTAATCACAACCACCTGGGCCCGATTATCTTCTATGTCTCCGTAATTGCTGCTGGCGCTTATCTGCCCGTCTTTGCCTGGCATCCGGGACCAACTCCCTTTGCTCCTCCCCACTGCTCCAGGGCCTGACGTCTTCACCACTGCTCCAGGGCCTGACATCAGGGACAAACTCCCTTTTGGCTTTCACCGCTGCTCCATGCCTCAGGCGCCTCCTGGTGGCCAACCAGCCTCTCTGGTCCCTGCTCAGAGTCTGAATCCTCCACATCATCCAAAGCCGACTCATAGGGTCCCTCGCTATCGGAGTCTGTTGGCAGCTCCAACAGCTCCTGCTGGGCCACAACAGTTTTGCATGTCACAAGAGATCACAAATGGAGATCAGTTGACCCCACAACACTGCAACCGTCATAAGCACATGTCAGTTGCCAAGCGTCCAAATTTTGAGCATGGGAATTCTGAGGACGTTGGGATGGTCGTAAGTGTGAAAACAGGTCGTACGGCTTTTCAACCCCATTGTAACGTCAGTCACTAAGCAAATAGTGGTAAGTCAAATTACCTGCCTGGGTAATTAATTGTACAGAGTTGCCCCAAAGAACTAGAGGGGCAGCCTCTAAATTTAATCAACAACTGGAAGAAAGAAGAATTGCCTAATATTCAAGAATGGACGTTAAAAGTAACAATCTTAGCAGAGATGGCTAAAATATCAGCATACCTCAAGGTATGCGTCCCGCCTGTATGGCAGACACAGCGCCGGGGCTTTAAAGCCCTGCCGCTGTGTCTGCCATAGAGCGGGATGCATCCTGCCTGTATGGCGGACACAGCGGCGGGGCTTCAGTGGGGCTTTTGGAAAGATGCGCCAGGGCTTTGGCGGGGCTTTCCGAAGGCCCCGCTGAAGCCCCGGTGCTGGCAGACTTAGGGCGGTAGACATATGGTGGCTTTTGCCCGCTTGCCTCACCAGCCATAAAGCTCACCGCACATCACTGCTCAAGGACCATTCAGATGAGAAATACAAGTTGGAATGGAGAAAATGGACTGATTATATTCAACATAAATATGGGACTAAGAAAGTTCAGTTAGCTTATGAATGAATGAACAAGGAATGTTACAACTTATCTAAAGTTAGCTTTTCAAAAGGGGAGTTAAAGTACAAGCGAAGGGACAATACTAAAGTTTGTTAGTTTATTTTAGTTTATGATTGCTAAATTTTTATACCCTGTATTTGCTCTGGGAGGTTGGGTGGGAGAGGGTGGGAGGGGAGGTGGGACTGGGGGTAGGGAGGGAGGGAAGGGGAAAGGTATATAATTGTAAAACTTATTAAAACTTTTAATAAAAAAATAAATTTAATCAACAAATAAAATTTTTCAAACAAAATAGAATCCAGGACAAACTTGATGCTTACTTCGCTTAGCTTCTTCTGCAAATCTCTCACTTGCTGGGCGTATTCTTCCATGATGCTCTCCACCTGCTCTTTTCCAGAAAAGCTAACGGATTTTTTCGGGCTCGCGATCTCCAGTTCATATTTGGAAGGAACGCTCTTAGGAGGGCTACTGTTCGAACTAGGAATCCTGTACGAGGTGCTGTCCAGGACCGTACCGCTGGGCTTGCTTGAACTTGACGATGGTTTGGGGTTGGCCATCTTGTGAACCCCTAAAACACACACACGGACCAAGAAGGTGACAGCCATTGAAGAAAGCAAAGAATGATATAAGGGTGGGGGTGGGGGGGAAATGCTAATCTCTATAAAATTCTCATTAACCGTCTTTATATTTTATCTTTTTCAATTATTACTCCGTATGCTGCTCAGAGTCGCTCCCACAGTCAAATAGGCAGCGTATCAATTTAATGAAGAAATTGTTGGAAGGAAATGTCCTTCTGGGTTCAGTTCCAAGTGGGGGAAAAGGGTTCCACCACAAATCCGCGGTAGACTAAAGCGCGCTCGACGAAAGCGCATATGTGAGGTCATCACAGCGCGACGAAAACGGCACGCTGTGAGCGGTAAATTTAAAATTAACGCGAAAACCTTACCCTAACCCCCCCAAACCTAACCCTAAACCTAACCCTAAGCCTAACCCTTAACCTAACCCTAAACCTAACCCTAAACCTAACCCTTAACCTAATGCTAAACCTAACGCTAACCCTTAACCTAACCCTAAACCTAACCCTAACGCTTAACGTAACCCTAACCCTAACCCTAACCCTAAACCTAACCCTTACCTTTATGTGAATCGGCTTGCTTTAATTTTATTTTAATTTTAATTTAATTTATTTTTAATTTTATTTGTTGCGTTGCTGATGACGTCACGTACGCACTTTGATCGGGCGCGCTTTAGTGGACCGCGGTTTTGACGGGTCATGGGGGAAAAGATGCTGGAAAACATGGAGGCCGCTTGGAAAGATGGTTTAAGGGTGGACAGGACCGCATGGCTTGAGCTCCTGAACAGAAAAGGGGGGATCACACAGGCTTCCAGATGTTGGGTGCAGAAGAAAAGAGGCAGAGATGCTGAAAGATGCTATGTAGCCATAACAAAATTCTTTTCTAGAAAGCCAAGGTCATCCTTTGTCTTTGCACCTCTGCACCTGACCTGAACTGGATGGGTGGAAGCTGCCAGCATGGCAGTGGGAGATTGGACCATGGGATGGACTTGTGGGTGTGGGGAAAAGATCTTGAATTTTCAACTGGGTGGGGAAAACCGGGAAGCCTCCAGATTCGGGTTTTCCCAGATGTGCCAACATGGCTCTCTTAATAAATTGGAACTTTGAAGAATCCTTTGCCTTGGACTCTGATTTACTTTTAGATGCTATTTGGAACCCTAACGTGCTTTAGGGGCGTGACCCGTCAAAACCGCGGTCCACTAAAGCGCGCCCGATTAAAGCGCGTACGTGACGTCATCAGCAGCGCGACAAATACGACCACGGAGAAAAAAGGGCACTTTAAAAAGCGCTTTTAAAGCAAGCCGATTCACATAAAGGTAAGGGTTAGGGTTAGGGTTAGGGTTAGGGTTAGGGTTAGGGTTAGGGTTAGGTTAAGGGTTAGGGTTAGGTTTAGGGTTAGGTTAAGCGTTAGGGTTAGGGTTAGGGTTAGGTTAAGGGTTAGCGTTAGGTTTAGCGTTAGGTTAAGGGTTAGGTATAGGGTTAGGTTTAGGGTTAGGTTAAGGGTTAGGCTTAGGGTTAGGTTTAGGGTTAGGTTTGGGGGGGTTAGGTTTAGATTTACCCTTTAATTTTAAGTTTACCGCTCACAGCGTGCTGTTTTCGTCGCGCTGTGATGACGTCACGTACGCGCTTTCGTCGAGCGCGCTTTAGTCTACCGCGGTTTTGTGGTGGAACCCTTTAGGGGAGCCAGACCTTAACCACAGCGATCTGAAAATATTTGTGTTTACCTGCAGGAAAAAGGCCAACTATAATTCGCATACATGCTAATTAAACGTACCTATGGCACTAGAAGGAGAAGATATTCCTTCTTGACGTGCAGTGGATTCCAAAGAGAACTTGGTTGCTTCTTCCTGAAGCTTCAGGGTTTCTTGTGATTTTTTCTGTAATGCTTCCCTGTACAATTAAGTGGTACATCGTCAATGGAATCGGTACTGGATTCTAGCACTGTGCATTCTTCAGAATTGATTTAAAAGAGCTACTTTGGAGTCATACTGGCACAGCACCTCTTTGCTCCTTATTAAAGCAGCTGTGTCTTTCCCCCCCCCCCAAACTTCCCCAAACTTCTGCATAAGGCTGGAGAAAAGACTGTTTTGGGTTAAAGACGCAGCTGCTTTAATGGTTTGACTTATTAAAGCAACTACATCTTTTTTGTAAAATACATGGGAGTCTGAACGCATCTGCTTTAATCATCAGCAAAGAGGTGCTAGGTAAAAGTTCCCTTTGCTAGTTGTTCCCGACTCTAGGGGGCGGTGCTTATCTCTGTTTCAAAGCCGAAGAGCCAGTGCTGTCCAAAGACGTCTCCATGGTCATGTGGCCAGCATGACTAAATGCCAAAGGCACACGGAACGCTGTTACCTTCCCACCAAAGATGTTTCCTATTTTTCTACTTGCATTTTTACGTGCTTTCGAACTGCTAGGTTGGCAGAAGCTGGGACAAGTAGCGGGAGCTCACTCTGTTAGGCAGCGCTAGGGATTCAAACCGCCGAACTGCTGACCTTTCTGATCGACAGGCTCAGTGTCTTAGCCACTGAACCACTGCAAGAGGTGCTATGTTCATGCAAATTCCAATTCTGCATGAATCCTTCTGAACAATTTCCAAAATGGGCACAGCCCTTCTATATAATGTAGTTAACACATTTCCTAAATGTAACGTGAACATGAAAACCATCAATCCCTTTTACACTTAAAACATGTTCAGAGGTTTTGTATTGTTCAGAGAAATGCTAACAACACTTATTTAGAGAAAATATTTTATTATGATAGAATCCCAATTTTAAATGTCGGTAAGAGTATAAAAGCAGGTACTACCTTAGCTCATTAATATTCTTACTCATTCTTTTAAAGCCTGCAAAAAAATAATTATTTTATTGCAACATTATAAATCAAGTTCATAAATGTTTTGATAAATCATGTCAATAAAAAGACATTACAAAATATTTGTCGTTTATATTAGATTGCTGGGGGCAATATGCTGACTCTGTAAAACTGCTTAGAGGGCTGTTAAGCACTATGAAGCCGTATATAAGTCTAAGTGCTACTGGTATTAACAAATGTCACACTTAACAACATAAATGTTGGGCTCAACTGTGGTCATAAATTGAGGATTATCTATATGAGGAAATAGACAAGGACTTGCCAAGAGAATCCTAACCCTAATCCTATCTCCCAGGATCTAAGATCTGACACAAAAACGTAACTTGACTTAATTATAATTGGGTTTTACATCCCTGCTGGGGTACTAATGGAAGTATACAGATTAAACCAGGGTCTCCAACCTTGGCAACTTTAAGACTTGTGGACTTCAATTCCCAGAATTCCTCAGCCAGCTTTGCTTCTGGGAATTGAAGTCCACAAGTCTTTGCTTCAATTCTGGGAGTTGAAGTCCACAGGTCCAAGGTTGGAGACCCCTGGACTAAACAACAGATCTACTCACTGAAAACTAGCATTTTGAATAAAAGAAAAGCTAGAATTTCAACTTTGGCAACTTTAAGATGTGTGGACTTCAACTCCCAGAATTCCCCAGGTAGCCATGCTGCCTGAAGAATTCTGGGAGTTGAAATCCACACATCTTAAAGTTGACCAAGGTTGAGAAATATTGAACCAGAGAATGCCTTTCTTCAGGAAGGTTGAGTTTTTAAAGACAGAGAGATGTTCAATCACTCAACTATAATCTAAAATATATAGATAGAGACAACAAACTTCACAGGCACCAAAATTTTAGCACAGTCTCCGTATTTCTGCCAATCATTTGCATGGTTCCAAATGACTACAGAGCTTGAATTTTCTGTACACAGGTAGTCCCCCCACTTACAACAGCTCATTTAGAGTCTGTTCAAAGTTACAAAGACACCAAAAAAGGGCCTTATGACCAGTTTTCACACTTATGACCATTATGGCCATCCCTATTGTCAGTCATGTGGTTAAAATTCAGAGGCAATAGTCTTCAACTTACAACCATTTGTTTAGTGGCCATTCGAAGTTACGACGATACCGCAAGGCGGCTTACAACATTCAGATCCAGATCCCCAGAATAAAGGGAATATTGTAACAATGCAAGCCACACCAAGTGTTGGGGCTTCCCAGTGCATATAAAAGTTATGTTTACCCTATGCTCCAGTCAGGGGTGGGTTCCTGCCAGTTCTAACCTCTTCTATAGAGGAGGTTCCACAAATCTTCAGTGCCGTTTATAACCGGTTCCAGCTCCCTCCCCCATCCCTCCCCCTGCCCCGTCCGCACATCATCAAGATGAAGAGCGAGAGGAGGAATTCTGGGAGTTGAAGTCCACAAGTCTTAAAGCTGTCAAGTTTGAACACCCCTAACACAACCCTTTTCCTAAAGGGTTAGGGGTGCAAGGGTCTTGTAACTTGACAGCTTTAAGACTTGCACACTTCAATGCCAGAGTTCCTGAGTCAACATGACTGGAGGAGGAATTGTGGGAGTTGAAATCCTCAAGTCTTAAAGCTGTCAAGTTTGAACACCCCTGGGTTTTTTTTTCTAAAGGGTTAGGGGTGCAAGGGTCTTGTAACTTGACAGCTTTAAGACTTGCGTGCTTCAAATGCCAGAGTTCCTGAGCCAACATTTTGGTTGCTAAGCAAGAGCGTTGTTAAGTGAGTTTCACCACATTTTACAAGTTGGCCATGCTCACCCAGTCACATGGCTGGCAAGCCACTCCTACCCGGTCACCTGGCCAGCAAGCCACTCCCACAAAGCAGACCACACCTACAGAAGAGGTTCTAAACAAATTTGAAACCCACCACTGGCTCCAGTCAATTAGCAATAGCAATAAGATTATCAGTCCTGCTGTCAAGCAAAACCAAGCATTTAATAGTTTGCGCCATACCATGTGCACGAATCAAACAAGTGGCAAGAAAATAGGGGCAGTCAGGCACAACACTAGGCCACTGCACCACTCCCAAAAAGACAATGTAAATGCCTTAATTAAATAACAATAATTAAATAATAATTAAAAATACTAATCATCTGTGTTTTCAGCAAATTGCAATCTTTTTTGCTTGCGGGGAATCTCTGAAGCGATAGCAATAGCCCTTAGACTTATATACCGCTTCACAATGCTTTTGTAGCTCTCTCTAAGCGGTTTACAGAGTCAGCCTCTTGCCCCCAACAATCTGGGTCCTCATTTCACCCACCTCCGAAGGATGGAAGGCTGAGTCAACCTTGAGCCAGTCAGGATCGAACTGCTGGTAGTAGGCAGACTTAAACTGCAATACTGCATTCTAACCACTGTGCCACCAGGAAAGAGAATGAGAAAGGTAATTAAGGGAGGAAGGAAGGAAGGAAGGGAGGGAGGGAGGGAGGGAAGTAGGTAGGTAGGTAGGAGGAAGGAAGGAAGGAATAGCAATAGCACTTAGACTTATATACCGCTTCATAGTACTTTTACAGCCCTCTCTAAGTGGTTTACAGAGTCAGCCTCTGGCCCCCAACAATCTGGGTCCTCATTTGACCCACCTCGGAAGGAGGGAAGGCTGAGTCAACCTTGAGCAAGTGAGATTTGAACTGCTGAACTGCAGCTAACAGTCAGCTGAAGTAGCCTGCAGTACTGCACTCTAACCACAAGCACAACAAAGCAAAATAATGATAATACGAAGTAGGCCTGTAATCCAAAAGCAACACTGGAAATTTACAAGAATTCCTTACACTTTTAAGCATCTCTGTGTTATAGTAGAACAATCATTAACCATTAAACTTTCAAGCAATCTTTTAATCATTAATGTGCAATTCAAGACCTGTTGGCCTTCTTTTCCTAGCTTAGCAACTGACTCATATTTATGACGGTTGCAGTGTCCCAGAGTCACGCCATCCCCTTTTACGACCTTCTGACCAGCATAGTCGATGGGGAAGCCGATTCACTTAAGGACTGTGTACTTAACTACTTAAGAACTTAATAACTGTGATTCACTTTACAACTGTGGCAAGAAAGGTCGTAAAATGGGGCAAATTCATTGAACCATGGTCTTGTTTAGCAACAGAAACGTTGGGCTCCATTGTGGTCGTAAGTCGAGGACTACCTGCACATATCCTACTAATAAAAGCCAGGAGATAAGAAACAAGAAAGTTGCAGAGGTTTTTAAAATGTATTTGTAAGCGCCCAGAATCTATGGGAATGGAGGCTATAATAAATTTAAATAAATCATCATCAACAATAATAATAATAGTTATAAATCATCATCAACAATAATAATAATAGTTAAAAATGAACAGTAGGCGGTGAATGTTGAAAGTGGCTGTGGTTGGTTAAGGAGGAGAAAAGGTTATCCCAGGATTTCATATCTAAGGAGGTAGCAGAAATGGCTGAGTTTTTGACCAACTGGTTAGCTGCTATCTGGATGTATGAACAGGTTTGTCTATCATTTGAAGGCAGTTCCTAATTTCAGAAAGTCATTTTTCAAGGCATCACCTATTAACAATGAATTAACAAATGAATTCAGAACCTGTTCTGAAGTGGAATCATCTTGGTGTTGGGTGCAAGATAGAAGGCTGTCAATGATTCAAGAGTCCCCCTTGCATTTATTTATTTATTTTATTTTATTTATTACATTTTGGTAAGATGTTCATTTTCACTGCCGCTATCCTACCCAGCAAGGATAAGTGCAATTTCTCCCATTTTTTTCATCTCTATCTGTATACTCCGCCAAAGTGGTTCATAATTGTGCTCATATAATTTCCCGCTTGAGGCTAAAATATTAACCCCAATATTTATTACATTTTTATGCCGTTCTTTTCCCCTATAAGGTGGCTCCAGGCAGCTATTCTCCCTCACAATTTTAATCTTACAGTGCACTTACTTTTTGTTCTGCTCAATTCTTTAGCTTCGCACCACAGGCCGAACCGTAAGTTGACCACATAACCTGGGATCCAAACTTGGCTGCCCCAAAGTGACACAGCTAGTTTGTGAATCAATCAAAAAGCCTCTGAGACATTCAATTATTCATAACAGGAGCTTAGAGCTCAGATAAGAGAGCTAAGAGGAATAGAAACTTATTCTGGTGTTAAGAATATTCTTATTTGTGTATTTTTCATCAATTATCGTGCTTATTCAGCCTTTTGGCTTGCCTGGGCTGAACTGGGCCGCATATAAAATATAGTTGATGTATATAAATAGCAAACTTCCTTCATTTATTTATTTAATACAATCATAATTGGGCCATACTACTAGCTGTTTGGGGCCAAATGTACCCCAGGGGTTGTAAGTTGGACACACCTGCTTTTAGAAGGTTTTCGTAGTCTAAAAATGAGAAGATGGAGCAATATCTAGATTAAGGGATCCATTTAGGATTCATCTAAGGATATAATTACGCCTTAGTTTTTCTCTTTACCCTAGATATTTTTTTTCTCCTTCACGATCTCTTTGTACTCCTCGTTGAAATGATGAGCACATTTTTTTTTCTTTAACCGTACCATCTGTGACGTATATTAATTTTTGCTCGGTCCGTGCTGCTTTTCTCTAATTCAAATGTGTTGGCTTATTGACAGGCAAAATATATAGATCTCGTACAAAATCCCGACTTACGGAGAGCGATCTGCCGGATTCCCCCTTTTCAAATCCCAGTCAGGAGCCCTTCGGGGCTTCCCCGGCTAAGACGGCTGGGCCCCTGGAAAGCTTCATCCATCTGCTGGAGCCGTCTGCTGGGCCTGGATGGCACCGTAGGGGGGTGGGGGGTCCAACCCCTTCAAAGGGCTCGAACGGTCTCTGATCCTGGAGGGTGGCTTGGACTACCCATGGCACCCAGGTGAGGCTGGCTCGCCCCACCTTGAGAGCATCTCCCTTCAACACAGCCAGAGGTTTGGCAGCCTCGAAGGCACAAGGGTCGTGGGGGACGCTGGGGAGAGCCTGCTCCCCCAAGGCCCAAGGTGTGTCCCACCTGCTGCAGGTTGCCCCGCCCCCTGGCAACTCACCTGCGGAAAGACCAGTGGGCTGAGAAATAGACTGGACAGATTCATACGGGACCACAGTGGCCTCTGCTGTTGGGAGGTGGTACTGCGGGGGCTGGGATTGAGGGCCCAGAGTAACGTGGAGAAACTGTTTACAGATTAATAGAGTTGGGAGCAGAGGTGGGTTCCTACCAGTTCGCACCAGTTCGGTAGAACCGGTTCGTCAAATCTACCGAACCGGTTAGAAGAGGTTCCACCAGAAAGCAGGCCACACCTACAGAAGAGGTTCCAAAAAATTTTGAAACCCAGCACACACACACACACACACACACACACACACACACACACAGACTCACACAGAGAAAGAGAAAGAAAAAGAAAGGAAGAAAGGAAAAAAGGAAGAAAGGAAAAAAGGAAAAAAGGAAAAAAGGAAAAAAGAAAAAAAGAAAAAAAGAAAAAAAGAAAAAAGAAAAAAGAAAAAAAGAAAAAAGAAAAAAAGAAAAAAGAAAGAAAAAATTAGAGAGAGATGAAAGAAAAAAAGGAAAAAGGGACAGAGAGACAAAAGGAAGGAAGGAAGGAGAGAGAGAGAGAGAGATAAAATACATGGCTGGCAAGCCACTCCCACCAGGTCACATGGCCAGCAAGCCATTCCCATAAAGGAGGCCACACCCACAGAATAGGTTCGAAAATTTTTTGAAACCCACCACTGGTTGGGAGGGACCTTGTAGGTCATCTAGCCCAACCCCTTGCCCAAGCAGGAGACCCTACACACCATTTCCGACAAATCCAATCACTTCTTGAAAGTCTCAAGTGGTGAAGCTCCCACAACTTCCCAAGGCAACTTCTGTTCCATTGGTGGATTGTTCTCACTGTCAGGAAATTCCTCCTTATTTCTAGGTTGAATCGCTCACCTCGATCAGTTTCCATCCATTATTTCTTGTCTGGCCTTCAAGTGCTTTGGAAAATAGTTTGACCTCCTCCTCTGTGACACCCTTCTACAGGTGGTCCTCGGCTTACGACCACAATGGGGCCCACCATCGAGGTTGCTAAGTGAGAAATAGGTTAAGAGATGCCTTGTCCCTTTTAACGATCTTTCTTCTTGCCACATTTGTTGAATGAATTGCTGCAGTTTTTGTTTCAACAACGACATCTGCCAAAATAAGCTTTGATCCAGGAGTTTTCTCCCTCATATAAGTATGGGGGAGAAATTAGGCTTGCAAGGTGTATGGATTCTCTACAGACTTTCAAGGTACTGTAGGAAGTTATCACCCAGCCCTGTCCCAGAAAAATGAAATATCCTAGGAAATATTGAAAAGGCAGAATATTTCTCTGGATGTGAAAAGGAAGAAAAATGTTTTATAAAGAGAGAATAGCTCCCTGTAGCTTCCTGCTTCCACCCACTTTGTCAATGGGGCATTAAGAAGGCCAAGCCAGTCCCTTTGCATAATAAAGAGTTCTCCCCTTCAGCTCCAGAGTGATTAAGGCATGACAATACTGGCTCTTTACCCAACTCGCCACATGGCATCTGAGAACTCAACCAAACCTGGATTCAAAACGCAGCCTAGAGAGTTGCCTCTGCATGGCCCCATGGGAGTCTGACAACCAATCAGAACACAAGATCAAGATCAAAGGCCAGAGAGGGCATAAAACCAGGGACTCAGCATCTCAGTCCTTCCTTCTCTTCTTCTCCACCAACATTGAAGCACGTGATCACCTTTTCTGTTCAGGACTCAAGCCGTGTGGTCCTGTCCACCATTAAAACCATCTTTCCAAGCAGCCTCCATGTCTCCAGTGTCTTTTCCCCCACTTGGAGCCGAACCCAGAAGGACATTTCTTTCATCATCAGTATATTCGAGCCTAGCTCAATACAGCTACTTCAATGCTTCTCAACACAGGCAGCTTTAATGCATTGATTTTAAATGCATTTATTTATAGAACGTCTTTATTATTTTCAGGAAATAACTCCCTTCTCCTCCTATTTTCCCCACAACAACAACCCTGTGGGGTGGGGTTGGCTGAGAGAAGGACTGGCCCAAAGTCACAAAGCAGGCTATCTTGTCTAAGATGGGACTAGAACTCACCTTCTCCTGGTGATTGGCCCAAAGTCACCAAGCCATCTTTCATGCTTAAGGTGGGACTAGAACTCACCATCTCCTGGTGATTGGTGATTCATTTTAATCACCCCTCTGGAATGCAATTCTCTCTCATGAAAGCTAAATTCATCTTCTTTTTTAAAAAATCCATCTTTTGGGCCAATCATCAGGAGGCAATGAGTTCTAGTTCTGTCTTAGGCATGATAACCAGCTGGATGACTTTAAACTAGTCATTCTGCCTTAGGCCAACTCACCTCACAGGGTTGTTGTTGTGGGAAAAATAGGTGGAGGAAATTGTGTGGGACACCTTCACTGCCAAACTGAGTTATTTATAAAGAATAATGATAGCGGGAAGCAAATAAATAAACACGATCGCTCGTGCCCTTGTGACCTCTAGACTGGACTACTGCAACGTGCTCTACATGGGGCAGCCCTTGAAGAGCATTCGGCGACTTCAGCTTGTCCAGAATGCAGCCGCGCGAGCGATCGTGGGTGCACCTCGGTTCACCCACGTAACACCTATCCTCCGCGAGCTGCACTGGCTGCCTATTGGTCTCCGGATACGCTTCAAGGCGCTAGTCGTCACTTATAAAGCCCTTCATGGTATTGGACCTGGGTACTTGAGAGACCGCCTGCTGCCAATTACCTCCACCAGACCGATTAGATCCCACAGACTAGGCCTCCTCCGAATTCCATCCGCCGGCCAGTGTCGACTGGCGACTATCCGGAGGAGAGCCTTCTCTGTGGCTGCTCCGACCCTCTGGAACGAACTCCCCGTGGAGATTCGCACCCTCACCACCCTCCAGGCCTTCCGCAAAGCCCTTAAAACCTGGCTGTTCCGACAGGCCTGGGGCTAAAGAATTGTTGCCCCCGTCTCGAATGGTATGACTGTTGTGTGTTTTAAATTATGTATTGTTTTGTGTCGTTTTAATTTTTTGTTTGTATCCCCCTTCCCTGGTTTGAGTTGTGAGCCGCCCTGAGTCCCCTTCGGGGGGGGAAAGGGCGGCATATAAATAAAATAAACATTCAAACATTCAAACATTCAAGCAAATAAATAAACAAATTTACACCATAGCTTCATCTGTTGATTCTATCCACATGCACTTGTGTATCAGGTTGCAAAGTGGCTGCTTATAAGTTGAGTAGGTTTTCATCCCATCCTAATCCCTATGTACTTATTTGCTAAAATATTACAACTGGTTTTATCCCGTTCTTCTAAATCTCTCTGCTTAACTTTGATTCTAAGCTTTAAAACACAGCCTTCTCTCCTGTGAAATTCCGCGATGCAACAGCCCTTTTTCTGCAAACTGGCTAAAGAAGAGAGCAGATTTTTTTTTCCACCGCAAAATAATTGCGTGCGAGGAAGCACACAATTATTGTGCTGAATTAGAATCTGGGGATTCCCCAAAGTTTGAACAAAGCCAGACATTGTGAAGCAAAAAACAAACAAACACACAACCCGTCCCGAACAATGAGACACCTACCTCTGACGAAATTCTGTCTTTTTGTCGTACTTTGCAAATATAAGCACTTCTCGCGCCAGTTCTGGTGTGGAACTGGCTCATGCAGTGACCTTGCTGTGTGCATCCAAGGGGAGTAGGGGACTTCGACGGGTGCCCTGGGGTTCATGCTTCACTCCTCTTTATGCACATAGCACACTGGGAAGCACTGAACACCAAAGAGAGCTGGTGAGGTGCAAAACCATGGGATCAGTAGCAGCCTGTGTCCTGCCTTTGTCTGGTGGGGTCACCTAGGCAACAAACTCCACCTCTGATAAGAGTGATGTGCTTGTGTGGGAACCACACTCAACAACTTCGGGTGTCCGGTTTCGCTAGCAAAGCGGGCCTGTTCAACTGCTGTAGAAAAAGGACCCATCCTTGTTTTTTGTCATGCTTCACAAGCCATGCCACAAACCTTGTAGATCGGGGTGTCCAACTTTGGCAGCTTTTAAAGACCTCTGGACGTCAACTCCCAGAATTCCCCAGCTCTTTAAGACCTGGGGACTTCAACTCCCAGAATTGCCCAGCTCTGTAAGACCTGAGAACTTCAACTCCCAGAATTCCTCAGCTCTTTAAGACCTCTGGACTTCAACTCCCAGAATTCCCCAGCTCTTTAAGACTTGTGGACTTCAACTCCCAGAATTCCTCAGCTCTTTAAGACCTGTGGACTTAAACTCCCAGAATTCCCCAGCTCTTTAAGACCTGTGGACTTCAACTCCCAGAATTCCCCAGCTCTTTAAGACCTGAGAACTTCAACTCCCAGAATTCTCCAGCTCTTTAAGACCTGTGGACCTAAACTCCCAGAATTCCCCTGCTCTTTAAGACCTGTGGACTTCAATTCCCAGAATTCCCCAGCTCTTTATGACCTGTGGACTTAAACTCCCAGAATTCCCCTGCTCTTTAAGACATGGGGACTTCAACTCCCAGAATTCCCCAGCTCCAAATCTAGGAGCTGCAGTCTACAGATGTTAAAGCTGCCAAGGTAGGACAAATTATTACAGATGATCTTCCCTACTGGTGAGTCTGAATCTAGAAGTTCATGAGAAAAAGGAAAAAAAGTTTCAGCCACATAATAGAATTCGCTGCGGAAATCCCAGCTCACAATGCTGTAATATTATATTCCTCGATAAAATTTTGTGGCCCACCAGCAGAGCTGGCGGCAGATTCAGACAGTGAGGAGGTTGGGGAGGAACATGGGCCGGTCCTGGAGTCTGGGGATGGCTCTGATGAGGGCTCTGTGTCAGAGGCAGAGAGGGGGCCAGGGCTGTCTGACAGTTATCAGCTGCCTTCAGAGTCAGACATCACTGAGGCAGACAAACAGCTGGAGCCTGTTCCCAGTGCGCGCATGCACAGATGAAGGGAACAGCTAAAGAATAGGGGTCGACTTGGGAGTAAGGCCACAGGTGGACGATGAATGGCCCCTCCCAGAAGAAATAAAAGAGGAGCAAAAGGGGAGTGGAGTTTGCAGGAGACCATTAGTTCGCTTCATTGGTTCGTGACTTTCTGAGACTCCTTGCCAAGTTTTGCAGATATCGGCCTGGCAGCTCTCCAAGCCAGATAAGGTCTGTGACTGTAAATCCTCCCTCGAAAGACTTTGCTGGATGTGAATGAGCAGAATTCACAGTCGATTAATAAAAGGGTTTTTTTGTCGGGACAAGGAGTTTGCTTCATGCTCTTGGGAAGCCTCGGTCAGAACAGATAAACTCACGAACCTTTTTGCTAAAACAGCTACTCCTCGACTTACAACCGTTCCTTTAGTGACTGTTTGAATTTACAATGGCACTGAAAAATGTGGCATGTCCCTTGCAGCATCCCCATGGTCAAATGATCAAATGATCACAAGACTCCATTGATAGAAATCAAGTGTACTTTTACTAATTATAAATGAACAGAAGTGAAGCAAAGCGAAGTCTGATTATTTAGGCGCAAAAGCGAATAATATATTGTATAATTCATTCCCCTCCCCTTGGCATCCCGTGCACAGTCCAATCATAATTCTCCCAAGTGTCAGGTGTGAGATAACTTCGAAAGGCATCACCAGGATGGAATGCTGGTGCCGTTGGCCTTAGCGGGAAACACTCCTCCTCCATATGCGTAGTAAGGTATGGACAGTTCAAACTCCAGAATCTTCCTCCAGCACAACAATCAGTCCCCTCCCAAATACCATGCCCCCCTCCCCATTTCAATGGCAGCCGAAGCAGCAGCAAAGCGGAGGCTGACACTTCTTTTCAACCTTCTGTGAAGCAAAGGCAATAGGGAAGCCAGACTCATTTAACGACCACGTTACTAACTTAAGATTCACTTAACAACTGTGACAAGGAGGTCATAAAATTCACTTAATAACCATCTCACTGAGCAACATAAATGTTGGACTCAGTTGTGGTTAAACCTCAAGGACTAGGTGTATAGTTTTTTTTTTTCCTTATGAATGTGGGTAGCCAAAAATGTACCTGCTATCATCAGTTGAATTAAGATATAATGCAACGATTACTTCCCATAATATGGGATTAGGATGTAGACTGAAATTGCCTTTCCTTTTTTTTAGCAACCAACATGACTCAAAAGTTCTTTTATTTGGGTTGTGATCAGCTACAATTCCAAACTACTTTACAAGTATAACATTATCAAAACCAAGCACCATTTATCCTGTAACTGTGCATTCATTGATGTCGTTCTTGCTTGTGAAGAACCTTATCTTTTATTAAATTTCATTCCGTTTATCTTGTAACTGTGCGTTTGATGATCTCTTTTTTTGTTTGGTGGAGAAACCTAATTTGCTTTTATTAAGTTTTGCTCTGTTATTTTCTGCAGGCTGTCTGTCAGATTACTGTTGAATTTTGTTCCTGCCTTTTAGAGCGCTGTTATTTTTATGCTGATAAAAGACCATTTTAAATTTTAAGATGCTCCCCTCAGAAAATTTATCCTGGACAAAAGCCTGTCTAGGAGGCCACGGAATGTCAACCACAACTTGACAACAGTTAATCCATCAATCCTCAAAAAATGAATAATAAAGGAGGGGGGAATGTATTGAGTTGAGCCAGAGAAAAGATGAAAGAGCCAGGAAAAATCAAGAAAGTAAGGAAATCCCTGTTTGGGCATAACAAAAAAAAAAAAAGATTTGAAATTTTCACCTATATCGTGTGGCGGGGGGGGACAGCGCACATGCGCGCATGGGGAGGGGCTTCTAATGGAAATAAAAATAAAAAGAATATTTGTGGAAGAATTGTGTACCGGGACATATCTACAGTATGTGTGACAGTAGTTTGTTTGAGACAAAAGTCAGTATATTGAGATATGAGAATAATTTTATTAATGGAGTGCCTTATTTTACAAGGAATTTAATTTGAATTTGTAAGTCTTTCCTTACTTAGTTCCTGCTTCCCTCCCTCCTTCCCACCTTTCTTTCTTTCTTTCTTTCTTCCTTTTTTCTTCCTTTTTTTCTTTATTTCCTTCCTTCCTTCCTTCTTTCTTTCTTTCTTTCTTTCTTTCTTTCTTTCTTTCTTTATTTTTCTTTCTTCGCTCTACATGGGGCTGCCCCTGAAGAGTGTTCGAAGACTGCAGTTGGTCCAGAATGCAGCCGTGCGAGCGATACTGGGCGTACCTAGATACACCCATGTTACACCCATCCTCCGCGAGCTGCACTGGCTCCCTATTGGTCTCTGAACACGCTTCAAGGTGCTAGTCGTTACTCTTAAAGCCCTACATGTTTAGGACCTGGCTACCTGAGAGATCGCCTCCTGCCACATACCTCCCAACGACCAACAAGATCTCACAGGTTGGGCCTCCTCCGGGTGCCGTCAACCGGACAATGCCGGCTGGCGGCTCCCCGGGGGAGGGCCTTCTCTGTAGCTGCGCTGGCCCTGTAGAACGATCTACCTGTAGAGATCCGGACCTTTACCACTCTCCCGGCCTTCCGTAAAGCCACTAAGACCTGGCTGTTCCGGCAGGCCTGGGGCTGTTGATCAATGTCCAGCCCCACTTAGACAGAATGGATGGTGTGTAATTTTAACAACTGTATTTTTTATTTTTAAATTTTTAAATGCTTTTTATCTGTCTGTAAGCCGCCCAGAGTGGGCAGCATACAAATTTTATTAAATTGAAATTGAAATTGAAATTGAAATTGAAATTGAAATTTCTTTCTTTCTTTCTTTCTTTCTTTCTTTCTTTCTTTCTTTCTTTCTTTCTTTCTTTCTTTCTCTCTCTCTCTCTCTCTCTCCCTTCCTTCCCACCTTTCTCTCTCCCTCCCTCTCCCTCCTTCCCTCCCGTCTCATCTCTCTCTCTCTCTCTCTCTCTCCATCCCTCTCTCCCTCCCACCCTCCCTCCCTCCCCTTCCCACCCTGTCTGGCTGTGTATACACTCACAAACAAATATCAAATACATCTTTTCAATGTCATCTTTTATCCTCACCAGGAGTAAGAAAACTCCCAGCCCTGACCTGGAAATAATTGTGGAAACTTCTTGTTACGCTGGCCAACTTCTTCCTGTTCTTTTAATTATTTACTGATCCCGAAGAATACCTGTAAGAAACAGGTGGTTTTATTCATTGACTTTCCCCTTTAGATTATGGATTTTTTTTTATAGCAATCATCATTTTGTAGAAAAGAATTTTAAATCATCCTGACATAATGAACTTCTGCTAACTGATCCAGCCCAAACTGGTAATCAGGTCAGAGAATAATGGACCCAGTACATTCTAGATCTCTCAAACAGATATTATGGATTAAAACATTTCACAGAATCTGGTTTTCTGTTGACCCCTAGAGGCCTTTCCTTTAAATTACATTAAATGTCTAGAAGCTGGACTGCGCTTAAAATATAGTTTTCCTCACCAGATGTAATAAATACTTACATATCAGCAGACGCATCGTACAATCTATTTTGATATCAGAATGAATTTGCCTTATTTGGAATGTTGTTTTCATCTTCCATTTGTTTCTCTCTCCTTTCTTTGAAAATGCTGGGTATTTGGTAGCTGGACTGGATTATAAATTAAGAACCTGGAGTATTTCATCTGTAAGTGTGAGATCTAATGCAGTTGAGCATTTCTTGGCACTTTTGCATTTTGGGAAAAAAAATTGATTCTAAAGAAGGTTGAAAAGACAGATAGGTTGTTTATTTTTGATTTGGTGCAATAAGCAAATCTTTTCACAACGTTCTACAAATGGAAAGGTTGCCTTCTTTCCATGCTGGCATCCACCTATCATGGGAATGAAGTCAGACAAACATAATCTTAAGGGTTTAAGTCTGTTCTACGGGCTGCCCTACAAATTCTCTTAATTTAACACATTTAATAGAGTAACAGGGTTGGAAGGGACCTTGGAGGTCTTCTAGTCCAACCCCTGCTCAAGCAGGGCACCCTACACCATTCCAGACAAGTGGCTATCCAATATCTTCTTAAAAACCTCCAGTGATGGCACACCCACAACTTCCGGAGGCAAGTTGTTCCACAGGTCAATTGTTCTCACTGTCAGGAAATTTCTCCTTAGTTCTAGGTTACTTTTCTCCTTGATTAGTTTCCATTCATTGTTTCTTGTCTTGCCTTCCGGGGCTTTGGAAAATAGGTATTGTTATTCCCCCGTCTTCTTTGTAGCAGCCCCTCAAATATTGGAATGCTGCTATCGTGTTATCTCTAGTGGACAGCAAACTATTTTGGAGGCCATCCGAGTTTTTGAAGTTTGTAAAGTTTCATTTCCAGCACAGCCGTTGTGTGGAAATGACCGCTATCAACTTTATATTGCATGCACTTTTACTCAATTGCAGCTAGCAGCTTCTGGAGTCCTTAACAAATCACTCCTCCCTCTCTCCCTCCCTCTCTCTCTCTCTCCCTCTCTCTCTCTGGCTGTTGCTGCCTCTCTGGGCTGAACGTTCTCCTTCAACAACAGAAGGCTTGAGAACAGAGGCAGCGGAGTGGGGAAAGCTGAAAAGAGCGAAGCCGTCTCCTTCACATTTTGCAAGGGATTAATTTCACCTGCCTTTCCTGTTTTCCTGGCACGGTCTCCTTCCCCCTTTATAAATTCAACTGGGCAAGTTCGTTCGACATCCAAACTCTGCAGAGCAAGTGGAAAAGAAAAGAAGGAAGGAAGGAAGAAAGAGAAAGAAAGAAAGAAAGAAAGAAAGAAGGAAGGAAGGAAGGAAGGAAGGAAGGGAGGGAGGGAGGGAGGAAAGTCTGGGCTTTGCTCCCCCTCCCATCCTCCTTTTCTGTCCTGCTGCTTCTGACAAGCCACAAAACAGTGAAGTTAGTAGAAAAAGCCTGTTGAAGAACAGCAGAAGATGCTTTCATTCTTCAGATGCAATGAACTGAGGAAAAACCAGCCATTGTAATGGTAAATTGCGGAGGGACTGGGGGAGAGGGCCGATCATCAATCAAAGACGAAGCACTAGGAGCTCATTTAAAGAGTTTGCTCCCCAACAGATTGAAATGTCTTACTTTCTCTCTATCTCCTTGGTCCTTTTCTTCCTTCCTTTGGCCTTCTTCCTGGTCCTGACGCCGCCGTGAAGAAGGCCCAACTTGGGGCAATGTTCACGGGAAGAGATTTTGAGAGAGAAAGGTTTTGCAGAGGGGAGGTGAAATGCGTCGCGCTGAAAACATCTCCTAAAGTTGGACTGGTTTGACTAAGGTGGCCGAATGTTCTCCTGAAGAATTCTCTGTGTAGCACCGTGGACTTCTGGTGGCCACCAGGGAAATGGACTTGTCCTTCTTGGTGATCCTTACGGCCTATGATCTGGCAGAGGGTGAGATCATTCATCACGAATGTGGAGGTTTTCCATCTTCAATGCTCTCGTTCCCAAACTCTACGGGCTACTGAGGGTGTGTTCAGAGGGCACTTGGAAAGACCAAGTTATGAGGTTCATGATGTTGGACAGCGTAAACAGAAGTGTCATTTCTTCTTCAGAAGCTAACTCAACCCATAAGGGGAGATACCTTTACTTGGAAGTATTACTCCATGGAGGAGCTCCGTGGGGATTTACACTGAAAGGCGGGCTGGAGCATAAAGAACCATTAATCATCTCCAAGGTAACTCTGTTTATTTGATTTAAATAAGAGTTTAAGAGGAATTTAAAGCAGATTTAACAGCTAGGATTTCTTTCAAGAGTACCAGGTGAAGCAAAGCGTTGATTCCAGGAAAGAATGAGGAAGGAGTGAGGTCTTTGTCTTGTGATTTGAAGGTTGTTCAACATTTTAGGCCATTGTGAAGCCAAGTGCGGGGGTGGGGGGGGACACACACTATTTGGCACAGACCAATAAGTACTGTTTTATATAGATCCTTCGAAAGAGCAAATTTCAAAGATATGGAGACATACATTAATGACTTAAACAATTTTTCGCTTCTCAAGGTGGATCCTGTAACTTCTGAGCTGATTTGTAACCAATAACAATCAAGATGCTTGGATTTAACATGATTTAGGCTAATTCGTTTCAGGAGGATTAAAGTTATTTACACCTCCTGATTCAGGTTATTTAAATCGATTGGGTGCTTAAAATGACATATTTCTGCTGAAAAGTTTAATAATGCTCCAGTAAAAAAAAAGACCCAATCATCTATATATTTTGGTCCTTTTAGTTCATATATTCTGCATTGTTTTTTTAAAATGTAAATGTTTTATTTGCATTAAATGTTAGTTGCAAATATAAGAATCTGCTAGACTTGTGCTAGCTACATAAAATTTTTATTTGAATCAGTATGAATCAACTGACAAGCATCTATAAGCCATCAGGTTTCACTGAACGTTTTGCAAAAGGGACCAAGTGTTTTCCAAGTATAAAAACTTTTACATTTGTTGCGCCATTCCAGGTTTTTTTTTTTTAAAAAAATCTTAAGCTAAAAGGGGGAATTTGTTGTTTTCTGAACTTTGCATTTCAGAGCTGAAACTTTATCTCCACAATGTGCTCCATAATTTTTCCTTAATAATTTGTACGCTAAGCCACTATCCGATTTATACGTTAAACTAAAGCTAAATAGCACTTCATAGTTTCACATTGTGTGCGGGTGAAATTATTTTTAGAATCCGTTTGGCATTTTTTTAAAGGTAAACAAAAGCAAATCCCTTTTCAATGAGTGTGATAGGCCTCTGGAACAGGAAAAACGATCAAGTGGGAATGTGATAAATTATTGTTTGTATTAATTTATTTCCCCCCAAAAGGTAGCTAGATAACTTTTGAGACTCAAGCTTTGAGGACTGTAGTTGAGTTCCTTAGATTTATAGTACGAAATGTGAGTTATGATTTTTTTTCTAAATGACTTCAATTACCAAAGAGATAAAGGTATTTAAAGAATGAACAAAAAATTTCTAACATATCAACTATCTAGTAATTTCCCTTATTTTGTAAATTTGGGACAGTCTAAAGAAAATATTTGGGTTTTGTTTAAACTACATTTAGTTGTTTTTAACTTACTTGGGAAATTGGGTCCCAGACCAACAGTTGCAGAAGCTTCTCAAAACTGCTGAGCTATTTCTCAGTAAATAAAGATGAGGTATATACTTACTCTGTAATATTAGCCTTGGATTTCATTTCACTTTCTTCATTGATTTAAGGAGGTGAA
This sequence comes from Thamnophis elegans, assembly GCF_009769535.1. Lineage (NCBI taxonomy): Eukaryota > Metazoa > Chordata > Lepidosauria > Squamata > Natricidae > Thamnophis > Thamnophis elegans. The sequence goes on from NC_045549.1 coordinate 7,712,181, forward strand.
AAGTACTGAAAGAGAAGCATCTAAAATGAATTCCTTTCAAACACCAGTAGAACATATATGCAGGCAATCCTCGACTTACAACAGTTCATTCAGGGACTAAAAATACAACAGCACAGAAACTGTGTTTCACACTTACAACCATTGCAATATCCCCATGGCCATGTGATCAAAATTCAGATGCTTGGCTGCTGTCTCCTATTTATGACAGTCACAATGTCCCGGGGTCACGTGATCACCTTTTGCGACCTTTTGACAAGCAAAGTCAATAGGGAAGCCAGATTCACTTAACAACTGTGTTACTAACTCAATAACTGTAATGATTCAATTCTACAACTGTGCCAAGGATGGTCGTAACCAGGGATGGGTTCCTGCCAGTTCTAACGTCTTCTATAGAAGAGGTTCCACAAATCTACAGTGCCGTTTAGAACCGGTTCCAGCTCCCTCCCCCCGTCCGTCCGCACATCATCAAGATGAAGAGCGAGAGGAGGAATTCTGGGAGTTGAAGTCCACAAGTCTTAAAGCTGTCAACTTTGAACACCCCTGGGTTTTTTTCTAACGTGTTAGGGATGCAAGGGTCTTGTAACTTGACAGCTTTAAGACTCGCGTGCTTCAAATGCCAGAGTTTCTGAGCCAACATTTTGGTTGCTAAGCAAGAGCGTTGTTAAGTGAGTTTCACCACATTTTACAAGTTGGCCACGCCCACCCAGTCACATGGCCGGCAAACCACTCCCACCCGGTCACATGGCTGGCAAGCCACTCCCATCCAGTCACATGGCCAGCAAGCCACTCCCACAAAGCAGGCCACACCTCAGAAGAGGTTCTAAAAAAATTTGAAACCTGCCACTGGTCGTAATATGGGATAGAACTTACTGAACAACTGCCTTGCTTAGCAACAGAAATTTTAGGTTCGCCTGTGGCTGTAAGTTGAAAACAACCTACAGTATAGCAAAAGGCCATGCTCCTGGTTTTTTTTTCTATTTCTTCAGCCTTGTTTTTTTTTTTTTATCCCAAATTCATTCAGGAGGAACATGTGGAATAATTGTTCCTGTGTTTTGACTGACAGCTCAAGGAGCTGTCATCTTCCTGGAAGCAGCTTTCCTAGCTATGATGTGAAGATTAGAATCTTCTTTGTAAAATTGTTTGTATTTCTCTTTTGAAGTTAAGCCAATTTGGTCTCTGTATTGAGGATAATCCTGGCATGCAGAAGATTCGGCAATGTTTATATTTCATTGGAACGAGATAGTTCAGAATGGGTGGGAATACCATCGCAGCACCTTTTACGATCCATTAAAGCAGCCGTATCTTGGAACTGCAGCTACATCAATGAGTTATAGTCCTTCAAGTTTTTAAAGAACCTCTTTCTAAACAAATGAGAAACATTGAGTTTGCCTTCCAACATTTTCCAAAAGGCTTCTCCTGAATTGTGTTCAAAGCATAGAATTGCAGGACGGTGTGTATGATACAGAGATAGCGTGCAGCCGGTTCTTACCAATTCGGGCGAACCAGTAGCGGCTGCTATTGCAGGCTCCGCCCACATGCCCGAATATAATGCACGACCTTCTGCGCATGCGCTTACATTCGCAAACCGGTAGTGAAGGTAAATGAATCCCACCATTGATATGATATCTAGATGTATTTTTAAAAATCTATCTTGCTATGCAGGTTGTCTTCAACTTATCACCATTTGTTTAATGACTGTTTGAAGTTACATCAGCACTGAAAAAAAAGACTTATGACCGTTTTTCACATTTACGACCATTCCCGCATCCCTGTGATCAAAACCCAGACGCTTGGCAACTGGCTCGTATTTATAACAATTGCAGTGTCACAGGGTCATGTGATCCAAGCTTCCTGGTTTTCTTGTAGACGTTTCATGACCCAACTAGGTAACATCATCAGTGCTAGCGTCAGCAATGATCTTCCCTGTTTTGGAAATGAAACGTCGGCAAGAAAACCATCAATCTCAAAGAGCACCTTCTCTTCCAACTCTCTTACACTGTTAAATGTAGGAGATGACAAATTCTACCGTGTTTCCCCGAAAATAAACAGGGTCTTATTTTCTTTTGACCCCCTGAAATAAGCACTTGGCTTTATTTTCAGGGAGGTCTTATTATTTTTGAGGTGCAGGAGGTGGGGAGCGTGGTCACCTCATGGCTGCTGCTGTGTTGCAATATTTTGGGGAGGGCTTATTTTCAGGGGAGGGCTTATTTTAGCACAAGTGCTCAAAAGCCCGATTGGGAGCCGAGGTGGCGCAGTGGTTAGAGTGCAGTACTGCAGGCCACTTCAGCTTACTGCTATCTGCAGTTCGGCGGTTCAAATCTCACCGGCTCAAGGTTGACTCAGCCTTCCATCCTTCTGAGGTGGGTGAAATGAGGACCCAGACTGTGGGGGTGATATGCTGACTCTGTAAACCGCTTAGAGAGGGCTGAAAGCCCTATGAAGCGGTATATAAGTCTAACTGCTATTGCTATTATTATTCAAAGAGGTCTTATTTTCGGAAAAACAGGGTAGCTGCCTTAGGAAGGAATAGAAGAAGGAAACAAGAGGATTACGGACCCACCCCTTATTCTTCATGCCTTAATTGCTGGCTACATGGAAAAAACAGAATTGAGTAACTTAACTGCAGTTTGATATGGGAAGTTTTTGCCAGCAAGTCAAAGTAAATTCTGGTTCCGTGTGTGTGTGTGTGTGTGGTTCATAGTAAATTGCAGTCATGTGAATTCCAGAAGATACAAATGGCCATAACTACAGACCAGATAGCAATAGCAATAGCAGTTAGACTTATATACCGCTTCATAGGGCTTTCAGCCCTCTCTAAGCGGTTTACAGAGTCAGCATATCGCCCCCACAGTCTGGGTCCTCATTTCACCACCTCGGAAGGATGGAAGGCTGAGTCAACCTTGAGCCGGTGAGATTAGAACTGCTGAACTGCAGCTAGCAGTCAGCTGAAGTGGCCTGCAGTACTGCACTCTACCCACTGCGCCACCTCGGCTCTTCAAGAGCATCTGAAATTTGATCATGTGACCGCACCGGTGGAGGGTGGGGGTTCCTGGCCATTGGAACTTAAAATCTGGGCTGTAAGTACCTTTTTTCAAAGTCCACTGTAACTTTGCGTAGTTGCTAAGTGACCAATCGTAAGTGGGGGGCGGTTCTGTTGGCGAGCTTAATCCAAAGAGATATTGATTGCTCTTCCATAAAGCAATACAAAACAAAATGTATTTATTTGTTTACTTTTATCACCTTAATGGACCCTGGACAGGATACAGCAGGGTTTTAAAAATGGCATTAAAAATCTCCCTATATAAATAATGGAAATCGAACATAACACAAGCCGCGATGAAAACCAGGGACACCGCCAAATGCAGCAAGATGTTCCATGACTTTGAAGAGGAACATTTACCGGCATACAGTAATAAACTTCCAGGGCTGAAAAACATTTACAAGGGAGGAAACCACATTATGCCTTTAAAAATAAAAGGCTTATTACAGCTAATACAGCTCATTCAAGCAACAACAATGGGACTGTGGGGTTTGGTTTCTATGACAACCAATTCCCTTAATGTCAGACATGCTTGAAATGTGTTTTACATCATCATCATGAGTTCAGTTTCTGGCTTTTTTTTTCTTTTTCAGCCAATTCTGCAGTGTTATTTCAAGAATACCTAGAACGGTGATGGAGAAACTTTTCGGTACCGAACGTCAAATCTTTTCGGCACTGAGTGCCTTTTCAGCACCGTGCCACACCATACATGTGTGTGCATGTGTGCGTGCCAGAGCACCAGAAATCTGAAGACCAGCTGGCCAGTGCGCACACATGCCTGGTTTTTTGGCCATTTTCAGGACGTTATTTGGGGCATTTTTAAGGCATTTTGGCCTGAAAAATGCCCCCAAAACAGCCTATTTGGGGGCTGTTTTTCGAGCCATTTTCAGGGTGTTTTTCGGGCCATTTTCAGGGCGTTTTCCGGTGCTCCAGCGCCTGTGAAGACTGGCTGGCTGGCATGCTTGTGCATGCTGAAAACCAGAAGAGCAGCTGGCCTCTGCCTGCCACCTCTGGCACGGGCGCCATAGGTTGGCCATCACGGATCTAGAATATCATATGCCTGCTATTGAAAGCACTTCATTTTTGAAACACTTTATTCCTCATTGGATCAGGAGCGGTGTCACATTAAGCCATGGTTTGCTTTGCATACTTCCCTGTTGTCCCGAAAATAAGACCTCCCCACATAATAAGCCCAATTGGACTTTTGAGCGCATGCACTAAAATAAGCCCTCCCCGAAAATATTGCAACACAGCAGCAGCCATGAGGTGACCACGCTCGCCGCCTCCTGCACCTCAAAAATAATATGACCTCCCCGAAAATAAGGCCAAGCATTTTTGGGGGGGGGATGTCAAAAGAAAATAAGACCAGGGGTGGGTTCCTGCCAGTTCTAACCTCTTCTATAGAAGAGGTTCTACAAATCTACTGTGCCGTTTAGAACCTGTTCCAGTTCCCTCCCCCCGCCCGTCCGCACCACGCTTGCCCCGCGCGCCGCTCACTGATAGGCTGGCTCACCAATTGCCCCGCCTCTAAGAGTCCTATCTAAACCTTAAAGTCTTAAAGCTGTCAAGTTTGAACATCCCTGGGTTTTTTTTTCTAAAGAGTTAGGGGTGCAAGGGTCTTGTAACTTGACAGCTTTAAGACTTGCATGCTTCAAATGCCAGAGTTCCTGAGCCAACATTTTGGTTGCTAAGCAAGAGCGTTGTTAAGTGAGTTTCACCACATTTTACACGATGGCCACGCCCACCCAGTCACATGACTGTCAAGCCACTCCCACCCGGTCACATGGCCAGAAAGCCACTCCCAGCCAGTCACATGGTGGGCAAGCCACTCCCACAAAGCAGGCCACACCTACAGAAGAGGTTCTAAAAAAATTTGAAACCCACCACTGAATAAGACCCTGTCTTATTTTCGGGGAATCGCGGTATATCACACTCTACAGAGTCAAAACTGAGGCTCCAGGGTGCTCCCTGAGTTCACCCATAAAGATAGTCCTCGATTTCCAACCATTAATTTAGTGACGGCTCAAAGTTGCAATGGAACTGGAAAAAAGTGACTTATGACGGGTTCTCACATTTAAGATCGTTGCAACAGGCCCATGGTCATGTGATCAAAATTGGGGGGTGCTTGACAATTGGCATGTATTGATGATGGTTGCAGTGTCCTGGGGGCCACCTTTTGCAACCTTCCGACAAGCAAAGTCAATCGAGGAAGACAGATTCGCTTAATGACTGCTTGAATTACTTAGCAACTGTAGCGATTCACTTAACAACACACGCACGCTCACTTTGCTACAGAATCTGTAGCAAAGGTAAGTGGATTTCACCCCTGCTCTAAATTCAGTTTATTATACACCTCAGCAAGTAATACATTAAATCACACAATAAGAAGAGTGTGAGAATTTCAGAGAGGAAGATGTTCAAATATTTAATTTAGTAGCTGGAATAATGAAGCCTATAATAGGCCAGAACACACAGTTGTAGTTGATTCAGTGGTGCGTTCTGGGAGGTACAGCCTGATACGGGTGTACCGGTAGTAGCTCGGAGCAGCGGCCACTGTACCGGTACGGTGGCTCGTTTGGCCCACCCTCCCCACCATGTTCCATAGCTGTTTATAACGCGACCAGCCAATTGCGCACTTGCACGACCACCACCAAGCAGCTGAGTGTTGCAGGGCGATGGCATGCACACGCGCGCACCAGAGGTGGGTTCCTACCAGTTCGCACCTATTCAGTAGAACCGGTTCGTGAAATCTACCAAACCGGTTAGAAGAGGTTCCACCAGTGGACCCGGAAAGCAGGCCACAGCTACAGAAGAGGATCCAAAATTTTTTGAAACCCACCACTGGTCCTTGCATATGATCATTCTACACTATCATGCTCATATTTATAAAACTCAGTGCCTCTGTGAAAGGTAAGGATGACTACTGCGTTTGTGGTGCAATCAGAACATTGCATGTGTTGAAGTTGTTTTAACGCAAACCAAAGATGCCTTTTAAAAAACAAGTTTACATCATATTCTCATGCATGCCAGTGCTGTGTGTGAGGTAATTTAAGGTGGTTCTGACAAGTGTCGTCGGCATCTTCATATCCAGTCACATGGGCGGCAAGCCACTCCCATCCGGTCACATGGGTGGCAAGCCACTCCCACAAAGGAGGCCACACCCACAGGGTAGGTTCGAACAATTTTTGAAACCCACCACTGGCGTGCACGCTGCGCAGCGCGCATGCCCGATTAGCACACCCGTCCCCGTGCGCAGTATACTGGTTGCGATGGGATCCGGAACCCACCACTGCGTTGATTGGTTGGAGAGCGTGGACTCATGCAGATGAGACAATCTGCACCCTCATTGGTTGCTGTGGATGCAAAGGGGGCGTTTCCCTTTTCTCCCGCCTTTTTTTTTTCCTGTGTACTCTGTTTGCCTTCTGAATTTTTACCTCATGAGGTTCCTGTGCTCCTGACTATCTTGACTGTTGTAAATACGAAATGTGAAATATATTTATTTGTATACAACTACACGTTTGTGTCAGTGCGCCCGACTTCATTTGGACAGCTGCTGCCCAGTTCCTTGACAGAACAACTGTGTGATTGATATTCTGTATAACTGAAGAAGCCGTGGGGTCCATTTCAGAGGAGATTTGCTACCAAATCCTATTAAAAAATCACATTCCTGCCATCTTCTTAGCTCTTCGTCTTGGAAACTTGTAATGTCGGGCTGGCTACATTGTCAATCCAGCGCAGTGTCATTTCAGTCTTATGATCATCCCTTGGTAATCAGTTGGCCCGAAAGTCACTTCCAGTTTCCAGCAGAAATGTCGCTCTGCCTCCAAGGCAGCCATAAGATAAACTTCACTTTGGCATTTTGTTAAAAGCAGGGCCTTAAAATAGATAATGCGATCTAAAGTTAAGCAATTTGCAAACTAGGCGTAACGATTTTTCCAACTATTAAGAGGTGCCTGCCTTGAGCTTTAGATCGCAACGAATTGCTCTTTCCAAAAATGTTTTTATACATGGATTTTTGAAAAAACTTTGCAGTTTTCCCATGCAATAATATATATAGTAATAGAAGTGGACTCCAGGACACTGTCTTTCTATAATCTCTCTCTGTCACTCTCCCTCCCTCCCCTCTCTCTCCTATCTATCTATCTATCTATCTATCTATCTATCTATCTATCTATCTATCTATCTATCTATCTATCTATCTATCATCTATCTATCTATCTTCTATCCAAGAAGAGCTGAGGTGGCGCAGTGGTTAGACTGCAATACTGCAGGCCACTTCAGCTGACTGTTAGCTGCAGTTCAGCGGTTCAAATCTCACCGGCTCAGGGTTCACTCAGCCTTCCATCCTTCCGAGGTGGGTGAAATGAGGACCCGGATTGTTGTTGGGGGCAATATGCTGACTCTGTAAACCGCTTAGAGAGGGCTGAAAGCCCTATGAAGTGGTATATAAGTCTAACTGCTATTGCTATTGCTATTGCTATTGCTATTGCTATTGCTATTGCTATCTATCATCTATCTATCTATCTATCTATCTATCTATCTATCTATCTATCTATCTATCTATCTATCTATCTATCTATCTCTATATCTCTATCATAGCTATCCTATCTATCTATCTATCTATCTATCTATCTATCTATCTATCTATCTATCTATCTATCTATCTATCTATCTATCTATATATCTACCTACCTACCTACCTACCTACCTACCTACCTACCTACCTACCTACCTATCTATCTATCTATCATCTATCCAAGAAGAGCCAAGATGGCGCAGTGGTTAGAGTGCAATACTGCAGGCCACTTCAGCTGACTGTTAGCTGCAGTTCAGCGGTTCAAATCTCACCGGCTCAGGGTTGACTCAGCCTTCCATCCTTCCGAGGTGGGTAAAATGAGGACCAGACTGTGGGGGTGATATGCTGACTCTGTAAACCGCTTAGAGAGGGCTGAAAGCCCTATGAAGCGGTATATAAGTCTAACTGCTATTGCTATTGCTATCTATCATCTATCTATCTATCTATCTATCTATCTATCTATCTATCTATCTATCTATCTATCTATCTATCATCTATCCAAGAAGAGCCGAGGTGGCGCAGTGGTTAGAGTGCAATACTGCAGGCCACTTCAGCTGACTGTTAGCTGCAGTTCAGCGGTTCAAATCTCACCGGCTCAGGGTTGACTCAGCCTTCCATCCTTCCGAGGTGGGTAAAATGAGGACCCAGACTGTGGGGGCGATATGCTGACTCTGTAAACCGCTTAGAGAAGGCTGAAAGCCCTATGAAGCGGTATATAAGTCTAACTGCTATTGCTATTGCTATATCTATCTATCTATCTATCTATCTATCTATCTATCTATCTATCTATCTATCTATCTATCTATCTCTATCATAGCTATCCTATCTATCTATCTATCTATCTATCTATCTCTCTGCCATTTTTCTACCTATCTATCCATCCATCCATCCATCCATCCATCCATCCATCCATCCATCCATCCATCCATCCATCCACCTACACACTAATACATAAATACACATATTACATACTGTATAAAAATAAAAGAGAATTTGAACAGTTGGTTCTGCAATTATAATCCCAATGTCCAGTTTGGTAACGTGCCAATGTCATAAACTCCTAAAAGTGTTTGAAAGCTGAAACTGGGTGACAGAATAGCTAAAAAATAAAGCTAGAGGTTAGAAACAGGACATATTTCTCTACATTTTTATATTTATTTATATATAGGAAATATTGGGCTAGTGGTTAAAACACTAGGATAGAAAGTAGGAGATGGTGAGTTCTAATCTTGTCTTACCCATGAAAAACCAATTGGGTGACTTTAAGCCAATTACTAGGAGACTGTGAGTTCTAGTCCCACCTTAGGCACAAAACCCAGGTGGGTCATTTTGGGCCAATCACCAGGAGACTGTGAGTTCTAGTCCCACTTTAGGCATGAAAGCCAGCTGGGTGACTTTGGGTCAGTCACATTCTCTGTCCAACTCACCTCATAGTGGGGTTGTTCTGGGGGGAAATAGAAATATGATATATTTATTGCTTTGGGGTATTTGCAAAAACAACAATGGTGGGATACAAATAAATAATATTAAAGGGTCTTCTTCAATCCTGCTGTTGGAGATGCTCTGGCATGGAAGCTGCGTCTTCTATATGCTGGATACAGTGGCTCTAGCCGTATTAAATACTTCTGAACTTTGGCTCTTGGATGTTATTTTTGGATTTTGGCATGAATCCAGGTGACATACTCATCGGATGGGAACTCCATATGAGCTGCTGATGGATTGTCCCGAATCCAACCTTGCCAGGAACAAGACTAGAACTCATGTCACTCAGCCCAAAGAGAATTGTTGGCATCCCACTGTATCCGTTTAATTTTTGTTAGAATACAATTATTTATTGGCCAAGTGTTTTTGGACACACAAGGAATTTGTCTTTGGTCCATATGCTCTCAGTGTACATAAAAGAAAAGATACATTCGTCACAAATCATAAGGTACAATCGTGACCCGTCAAAACCGCGCTTGACTAAGCTGCGCCCGATTAAACCGCGTCGATGACGTCCTCAACAGGGCGACAACAGCCAGCGCGGAGAAAGAAGGGCGCTTTAAATAGCACTTTGAAAGCAAGCCGATTCAATTTAAGATAAGGGTTAGGTTTAGGGTTAGGTTTAGGGTTAGGTTTAGGGTTAGGTGAAGGGTTAGGGTTAGGTTTAGGGTTAGGTTAAGGGTTACGATTAGGTTTCGGGTTAGGTTAAGGGTTAAGATTAGGTTTCGGGTTAGGTTAAGGGTTAGGTTTCAGGTTAGGTTTCGAGTTAGGTTTCGGGTTAGGTTTAGGGTTAGGTTTAGGATTAGGTTTAGGGGGTTAGGTTTAGGTTTAGGGGTTAATTTTAGGTTTAGCGTTTACAGCGTGCTTCTGTCTCCGTGCTGTTGTCACCCTGTTGATGATGTCAGCTACGCGGTTTCGTCAAGCACGGTTTAGTGGAACACGGTTTTGTGGTGGAACCAGGTACAATACTTAATGATAGTCATAGGGTTTAGCAGAGTGATGGCATTCGGGGAAAAACTGTCCTTGTGTCTAGTTGTTCTGGTGTGCAGTGCCCTATAGTGTTTTGAGGGTAGGGGTTGAAACAATTTATGACCAGGATGTGAGGGATCTGTAAATATTTTCACAGCCCTATTTTTGACTCGTGCAGTGTACAGGTCCTCAATGGAAGTCAGGTTGGTAATTATTTTTTTCTGCAATTTTTATTATCCTCTGAAGTCTGTATCTGTCTTGTTGGGTTGCAGAGCCAAACCAGACAGTTATAGAGGTGCAGATGACAGACTCAACGATTCCTTGTTTAATTCAAGGGTGGCAACTTTACGACTTTCTGGCTGGGGAATTCTGGGAGTTGAAGTCCACAAATCTTAAAATTGCTAAGATTGGGCAATTGGTTTAATTGCACTTTCAACCTTTAGCAGAACAGCTCAAAAGGCTGGTTGCTCTTTTTGAAGTGCAACTGCTTAAAGGCATTGCAGTGCTACGGGACAGCCTATTTTTGTTTTGAACCTGAAACATTGCACAGCCTTAAGAAATAATAAATATCCACCACTTGTTCTGTAATTCAATATAGGTAAAGGTAAAAGTTCCCTTCGCACATATGCGCTAGTCATTCCTGACTGTAGGGGGCAGTGCTCATCTGTGTTTCAAAGCCGAAGAGCCAGCGCTGTCCGAAGACGTCTCCGTGGTCATGTGGCCGGCATGACTAAAGGCGCACGGAACGCTGTTACCTTCCCACCAAAGCTGGTTCCTATTTTTCTACCTGCATCTTTACATCCTTTTGAACTGCTAGGTTGGCAGAAGCTGGTGCAGGTAACGGGAGCTCACTCCGTTACACGGCACTAGGGATTCGAACCGCCAAACTGCCGACCTTCTGATCGACAAGTTCAGCATCTTAGCCACTTAGCCTCTGCGTTCCTGTAATTCAAGTTATTTAGTGATTTCTATACTTCTGAGAATTAAAGAATTCAAATGCCATAGCTTGGCGGTGGGGGGGATATAGAGTGTTGAGGAACATGTGGGGATCGTCATGAAGTCAGTTTGACTGCCATGATCTCGAGTAGGAATGTTCACCCTTGACAAGTTCAAGATTTGTGGACATTAATTCCCAGAATTCCCCAGCCTTCATGCCAGGCTAGGGAATTCAGGGAGTTAAAAGTCCACAGGTTTGAAAGTTATCAACGTTGGACGCCCCCTGTTCTACAAAATGTCATTTTTGGGTTAAATTTGCAGGAAAAGGATGGCTCTAGACAGCAATTCATCCGGGGGGAAACCAACCAGCTGTCATTTTCTTGATTCCAAGAATACCATTCCTGCTGTGTTCTAAAAATAGCCTTCTTCTAATGGGCAAAGAGCCTATAAAGCTATTTAGCAACCGAGGGACTCAATTAGAGATCCTGCAGTGATCAAAATAAAAGATCTTGCATCATGGTAATTAGCTAAAGAGAGAATGCTATTTTCCGGCTCCCTTGATAACATCTCCAAGAGGGTTCTGCTGGGAATTGTAGTTCAGCCGCATTTCTGAAAGAAAGGTGGAAGGAAACCCCCGCGATCCTTCATTTGCTTTTAGCAATGTAGTAATAATTAGAACTGCAGAAAAAAACAATGGCTATGAACCAGTGGTGGGATTCAGCTGGTTCGCACCTATTCAGGAGAACCGGTTGGTAACTTTCTAAGCAGTTTGGAGAACCAGTTGTTGGAAGAAATCTCCTTTTGGTTTTTCCCACTTTGCAGGGCTAATCCTGTAAGGAAGGCAGGAAGGAAACATTCTGGTGTTGTTTCTAACCTAATTTTGATTGCCCTGCTTACAGAAACTGCCTCTCTGGTTAACCCTTATTCCATTGTAACAGCTAAGGCAAAGCGCCCATCAACCTGAGTGACGTTGAGTTGACCACGCCTACCAAGTCACATGACAACTGAGCCATGCCTATCCAGCTGGTCGTTAGGGCAGAGAACTGGTTATTAAATTATATGAATCCCACCACTGCTACCAACCTGCCTTCCATTGAGGGACCTGTACACTGCATGAGTCAAAAAGAGAGCAGTGAAAATATTTACAGACCCCTCACATCCTGGACATAAATTATTTCAACTCCTACTCTCAAAAGGACGCTATAGGGCTCTGCACACCAGAACAACTAGACACAAGGACAGTTTTTTCCCGAACTGCCAACAAACAATTCCCTCAACACTGTCAAACTATTTACTAAGTCTGCATTACTATTGCTATTAATCTTCTCATCGTTCCTATCACCCATCTCCTCCCACTCGTGACTGCAGGACTGTAACTTTGTTGCTTGTATCCTTACGATTTATATTGATTATTTCCTAATATGATTTGATTGCTTATTTGCACCCTCTGACTATCATTAAGCGTTGTACCTTATGATTCATGACAAATGTAACTTGTCTTTTTATGTACATTGAGAGCATATTCCTTGTGTGTCCAATCACACTTGACAAATAAAGAATTCTATTCTATTCTTTCTTTCTTTCTTTCTTTTTCTTCCTTCCTTCCTTCCTTCCTTCCTTCCACCCACCTACCCACCCACCCATCCACCCACATCTATCTGTCTATCTGTCTATCTGTCTATCTATCTATCTATCTATCTATCTATCTATCTATCTATCTATCTATCTATCTATCTATCTATCATCTATCTATCTATCTATCTATCATATCTATCTATCTATCTATCTATCTATCTATCTATCTATCTATCTATCTATCATCTATCTATCTATCTATCTATCTATCTACCTACCTACCTACCTACCTACCTACCTACCTACATCTATCTATCTATCTGTCTGTCTATCTATCCATCCATCCATCCATCCATCCATCCATCCATCCATCCACCCACCCACCCACCCACCTACCTACCTACATCTCTTTCTCTCTCTCTCTCCCTCTCCCTCCCTCCCTCCCTACCCACCCACCCACCTACCTACATCTATATCTATCTATCTACCTACCTACTTACCTACCTACCTACCTATCTCCATCCACCCACATCTATCTATCTATCTATCTATCTATCTATCTATCTATCTATCTATCTATCTATCTATCATCTATCTATCTATCTATCTATCTATCTATCTATCTATCTATCCACAAATCTACAGTGCCGTTTAGAACCAGTTCCAGCTCCCTCCCCCCGCCTGTCTGCACATCATCAAGATGAAGAGCAAGAGGAGGAATTCTGGGAGTTGAAGTCCACAAGTCTTAAAGCTCTGAAGTTTGAACATCCCTGGGTTTTTTTTTCTAAAGGGTTAGGGGTGCAAGGGTCTTGTAACTTGACAGCTTTAAGACTTGCGTGCTTCAAATGCCAGAGTTTCTGAGCCAACATTTTGGTCGCTAAGCAAGAGCGTTGTTAAGTGAGTTTCACCACATTTTGCAAGTTGGCCATGCCCACCCAGTCACATGGCCGGCAAGCCACTCCCACAAAACAGGCCACACCTACAGAAGAGGTTGTGAAAATTTTTGAAACCCACCACTGGTTAAGGACTACCTGTACAGGAATGTTGTGTGATATAGATTGCAGAATGCCTCTAAAAGCAAGACTTATAGCTAGTTGGATTAAGTACTAACAGAAGTTCTTAAACTCAACATAAGGGGGCAGTCAAGTTCTGCAGCATGGATGTTTAATGCCTAGTGCTGGACTAAAGCATAAAAACTGGTAAGATTTTCCATTTGTCCTACCCCTTGAACACACCTGCCTCTGTGATTTCAAAACCACTTGTCCAATGTTTCCCCTTCCTTTCCTTTTCCAAACCTTTTTTTTGGGGGGGGGAGGTCGGGCACATGGCTTTTTTTTTTTTTACAGGTGTCATGCCTTGTAGATCACGGTTTGTTTGTGGCTTAGTCTTGTGGGAAGAAATGTCCTTCTGGGTTCAGTCCCAAGTGGGGAGAAAGACACTGGATGCATGGAAGTTGCTTGGGAAGAAGGTTTATTGATGGTGGACAGCATCACATGCTTTGAGGTCCTGGGGGGAAATGGGGATCACATGCTTTGAAGATCTTGAAGAAAAAAAAGGGAAGAGATCAGTGGTGGGATTCAAAAATGTTTACTACCAGTTCTGGGGGCGTGGGTTGGTGGGGCGTGGGTTGGTGGGTGTGACAGGGAAAGGATTCTGTAAAATCTCCATTCCCTCCCCACTCCAGGGGAAGGATACTGCAAAATCGCCATTCTCTTCCCACTCCAGGGGAAGGATACTGCAAAATCTCCATTCCCGCCCCACTCCAGGGGAAGGATACTGCAAAATCTCCATTCCCTCCCTACTCCAGGGGAAGGATACTGCAAAATCTCCATTCTCTTCCTACTCCAGGGGAAGGATACTGCAAAATCTCCATTCCCTCCCCACTCCAGGGGAAGGATACTGCAAAATTGCCATTCTCTTCCTACTCCAGGGGAAGGATACTGCAAAATCTCCATTCCCTCCCCACTCCAGGGGAAGGATACTGCAAAATTGCCATTCTCTTCCTACTCCAGGGGTACTGCAAAATTGCCATTTCCTCCCCACTCCAGGGGAAGGATACTGCAAAATCTCCATTCCCTCCCCACTCCAGGGGAAGGATACTGCAAAATCCCCATTTCCTCCAGTTCAGCTGGGACTTGGGAGGCGGAGAATAGATGGGGGCGGGGCCAGTCAGAGATGGTATTTACTGGTTCTCCGAACTACTCAAAATTACTGCTGCCTGTTCTCCAGAACTGGTCAAAACCTGCTGAATACCACCTCTGGAAGAGATGCTGAGAGTCCCTGGTTTGATGCCCTCTCTGGGCTTTTGAATTTGAGTTTGTATTCTGGTTGACTCCTGCTGGGTGATGATGTAATGACAGAGCTTTGAGATTCCTATTATGGTTCTGCCTGAAGGATATAGATCTTTGTTATGTAGAATAGATAGGGGTGCAAAGCTCTTAATGGCCCATTGAAACTTAAAGCTGAGTTTCTGTCTCCCTTTAGGGGAAATTCTGTCCTTTTTTTTTTCCATTTTTCTAGGAGAGGGGTGGGTGCCGAGGTGGCGTAGTGGTTAGAGTGCTGTACTGCAGCCACTTCAGCTGACTGTCAGCTGCAGTTTGGCGGTTCAAATCTCACCAGCTCAGGGTTGACTCAGCGTTCCATCCTTCCGAGGTGGGTAAAATGAGGACCCAGACTGTGGGGGCGATATGCTGACTCTGTAAACCGCTTAGACAGGGCCAAAAGCCCTATGAAGCGGTATATAAGTCTAACTGCTATTGCTATTGCTATGCTAACTTCCTACAATATGTTGAGTAACACCAGCTGACGGTGAATCATGCATTGCCACTTGCTTAAGTGAACCAAGACTTAGAATAGAGGTGTCCCAACCTTGGTAACTTCAAGATATTTCGGGTTTCAACTCCCAGAACTCCCCAGCCAGCCAACGAGTGAGGTATGAGGAATGAAAAAGTTCCTCGCAACTTTTTCCAAATGCGATTCTAGGAAGAGCGCGGGGAAGAGCCACAAAGATGATTAGGGGACTGGAGGCCGAAACATACGTACAACAGTTGCAGGAAGTCCTAAGTGGAGGACTATAGGCAGTTCTCGGCCGTGGCACGACAAAACCGTGCTCGTCAAAATAGCGGTGATAAAACCGCGTCACTAAAGCCGCGACGTCATCACCACCGCGACAACAGCGCGGCGACAGAAGGGGGCTTTAAAACAGCGTGGTGGCAGAAAGACAATTTAAATTAAGGTAAGGGTTAGGATTAGGTTTAGGGGTTTGCTTTAGGTTTAGGTTTAGGTTTAGGTTTAGGGTTAGGGTTAGGGTTAGGGTTAGGGTTAGGGTTAGGTTTAGGGTTAGGTTTAGGGTTAGGTTAAGGGTTAGGGTTAGGGTTAGGGTTAGGGTTAGGGTTAGGGTTAGGGTTAGGTTTAGGGTTAGGTTTAGGGTTAGGTTTAGGGTTAGGTTTAGGGTTAGGTTTAGGTTCAGGGTTAGGTTCAGGGTTAGGTTCAGGGTTAGGTTTAGGGTTAGGTTTTGGGTTAGGTTTAGGGTTAGGTTCAGGGTTAGGTTCAGGGTTAGGTTCAGGGTTAGGTTCAGGGTTAGGTTCAGGGTTAGGTTCAGGGTTAGGTTTAGGTTTAGGTTTAGGTTTAGGGTTAGGGTTAGGGTTATGTTTAGGGTTATGTTCAGGGTTAGGTTTAGGGTTAGGTTCAGGGTTAGGTTCAGGGTTAGGTTCAGGGTTAGGTTTAGGGTTAGGTTTAGGGTTAGGTTTAGGGTTAGGGTTAGGGTTAGGGTTAGGTTTAGGGTTAGGGTTAGGGTTAGGGTTAGGTGACTATAGGGATGCTGCAACGGTTATAAGTATGAAAAATTGTTATCGGTCCCTTTTTCACAGTGCCGTAACTTTCAACGGTCACTAAAGGAACTGTTGTAAGCCGAGGACTACCTGTACTTGGCTGAGAGGCCCATGAACAATACCAGGGCATTGCAAAAACCGTGACCCAACAAAAGGGCGAGTGTCAAAACCGCACCCGACTAAACCGTGTCACTAAAACCGCGACGTCATTAACGTGTCGACAACAGCGCGTCGACAACAGCGCGTCGACAGAAGGGCGATTTACAGCAGCGCGTCAGCAGAAGGGCGATTTAAGTTAAGGTAAGGGTTAGGTTTAGGGTTAGATTTAGGGTTAGGTTTAGGGTTAGATTTAGGGTTAGGTTTAGGGTTAGGTTTAGCATTAGGTTTAGGGTTAGGTCTAGGTTTAGGGTTAGGTTTAGGGTTAGGTTTAGGGTTAGGTTTAGGGTGCTGAGTGCTTCGGAAGGCGCAGATTTGCCCTCCACGATTATGTCGGCGCGGATAAGGGCTTCGCGGTTTTGTGGTGGAACCGTTCTCGGCTTGGGCATGTTTCGTAAAAGCGATTAGAGCAATTACTCTAACAAATGAAGTAATAGCAACGACTTCCATTTTTCCCCCCTCTATTTTGCTTTTATCATTTAGTAAGGGAGCGCAGGTTAACGAGTCAAGCCTATTCTTTGCGTGCAAACATTTCTGAGTGCCGACGGGATTTGGCGTTTCTCATTAGATGGGGAAATTCTCTGCCTCAAGACAGCTGCCGCCAGTCCCAGGACAGCTCTACAATAGTGTGACAATAATAAAAACTAGTTTCTCGTGCTCTAATATGAAAACAAATCCCTGCAGGACCAAATGGAGGTCAACACGTCCTCCATTAGCGTCTGCTTGTTTCAGGCTGTTTCTGCTGTTGGGGAGTTTTGTGTTTCACCATCTGGAAGCGAAGAT
Organism: Thamnophis elegans; assembly: GCF_009769535.1. Lineage (NCBI taxonomy): Eukaryota > Metazoa > Chordata > Lepidosauria > Squamata > Natricidae > Thamnophis > Thamnophis elegans. The sequence goes on from NC_045549.1 coordinate 7,729,528, forward strand.
GTTTGGTAAATGAGGCAGAGGACAATCAAAGATGTTTCACTGTTATGTTTGCATTGTCTAAACTTTCGGCTATCTAGTTTGACAGCTGGGCTGAATGGCCCACGCCCTCTTGACCTCCAGAGGCTGCGGCTGCCGGGCTAAAATGCTATGCAGAGAGAGAGAGAGACTTTCCCGGGTTTATTGGATGCGTTTTTATGCTTTTATTTATTTTTCCCTGCCTGTTTCTGATGCATTTACTTAAATAAAGGGGAAAAAAAATAAAAAGAGGGAGGGAGGGAAGAAGGAAAGTTGTATGAGGAAAAAAAGGAGGGAGGTTGTATGGGAAGAAAGATTGAGAAAAAAGGAGAAGGGAGGAAGGTTGTATGAGAAAAGGAAGGAAGGAAGGAAGGTCGTATGTGAAGGAAGATTGAGGAAAAAAGAAAAGGAAGGAAGATTGTATAAGGAAAAAAGGAAGGAGGAAGGTTGTATGAGAAAAGGAAGGAAGGAAGAAAGGAAGGAAGGAAGGAAGGAAGGAAGGAAAGTTCTATGGGAAGGAAGAAGGAGGAAAAAGGAGAAGGAAGGAAGGTTATATGAGAAAAGAAGGAAGGAAGGAAGGTCATATGGGAAGGAAGATTGAGGAAAAAGAAAAAGGAAGGGTGATTGTACAAGGAAAAAAGGAAGGAGGAAGGTTGTATGAGAAAAGGAAGGAAGGAAGGAAGGAAGGAAGGAAGGAAAGTTGTATGGGAAGGAAGACTGAGGAAAAAGGAGAAGGAAGGAAGATTGTATGAGGAAAAAAAGGAAGGAAGGAAGGAAGGTTGTATGGGAAGGAAGGGAGGGAGGGAGGGAGGGAGGAAGGAAGGAAGGAAGGAAGGAAGGAAGATCATATGGGAAGGAAGATTGAGGAAAAAGGGAAAGGAAGGAAGGTTGTATGAGAAAAGAAGGAAGGAAGATCATATGGGAAGGAAGACTGAGGAAAAAGGAGAAGGAAGGAAGCTTGTATGTGAAGGAAGATTGAGGAAAAAGGGAAAGGAAGGGTGATTGTATAAGGAAAAAAGGAAGGAGGAAGGTTGTATGAGAAAAGGAAGGAAGGAAGGAAGGAAAGAAGGAAGGAAGGAAAGTTGTATGGGAAGGAAGACTGAGGAAAAAGGAGAAGGAAGGAAGATTGTATGAGGAAAAAAAGGAAGGAAGGAAGGTTGTATGGGAAGGGAGGGAGGGAGGGAGGGAGGGAGGAAGGATGGAAGGAAGGAAGGAAGGAAGGAAGGAAGGAGCATATGAACATTTTACCCAACAGCTTCAGTAAACAGTGGCCATATTTCCCTCTGATCTGCCTACAAGCAGCTCATTGCATTTCCTGAAGACATCCCTGCCGCTTAATGCGGCCACACGCCTCCCCCGGTTTCACGTGTCCATTGATGGCCTCAGAGGACACGTGTGTGGCTCATAAAAAAAACGATCCTCAAACAAGCAATAACAGTACAAGCAGCCACCGCCTCCCCGGCTCCCCTTTGGGCTGAGGGCCAGGCGTGACCTCTGCCTCCCAGCAGCTTTTACTGGCCTATTGCTCTTCGTTGCCTGCCCCGTTCTCAATGGAGGCACTTGTACTTCACATCTTTTGTTGGAATTCTTTCTATACGACCCCTGGCTTTATGGTGATGAAAGAAATGTCCTTCTGGGTTCGGCTCCAAGTGGGGGAAAAGACACTGGAGACATGGAGGCTGCTTGGAAAGATGGTTTATTGTTGGACAGGGCCATATTGTTGCAGAAGATGAGACCATCACATGCTTCAATGTTGGCGGAGAAGAAAGGAAGGGAGGACTGAGATGCTGAAAGTCCCTGGTTTTATGCCCTCTCTGGCCTTTGATCTTGATCTTGTATTCTGATTGGTTGTCAGACTCCCATGGAGCCATGCAGGGACAACTCTCTAGGCTGCGTTTTGAATCCAGGTTTGGTTGAGTTCTCAGATGCCATGTGGCGAGTTGGGTAAAGGGCCAATATTATCATGCCTTAATCCCATCCCTCTGGAGCTGAAGGGGAGAACTCTTTATTATGTAAAGTGGACTGGCTCAGGCTTTAACGGCTCATTGACAAAGGGGGGTGGGCAGGAAACTGCTGGCAACTATTCCGTCTTTTAAAACATTTTTCTTCCTTTTCACATCCAGAGAAATAGTCTGCCTTTTCAATATTTCCTAGGATATTTCATTTTTTTCTGGGAGAGGGCTGGTGATAACTTCCTACAATGGGGAGGGATGGTTAAAAAAAAAGCACCCTGCCCCTTTTTTTCAGCAAGAAGTGACTCGGTGCTCTAAAAGCAGCTCTTTAAAGGCAGCCTATAGGAGTGGTGATTTGCAACCCGGGACCAGGCATTCTCACTTCACAGAATCATAGAGTCACAGGGCTTGAAGGGACCTTGGAGGATTTCTAGTTCAGTAGTGTCAAACTCATTGAGTGCCAAATCTGGCTTGCAGTGACGTGCGGTTGAGGTTTATGGCTGGTGAGGCAGCAATTTTTTTTAGACTTGTGGACTTCAACTCCCAGAATTCCACAGCCAGGCATGCTCAGTTCCGATTTAAAGCGACGGCATTTGTTTTTCTCCTTTGCTAAATAAGTTTCCTTCTTTCTTTTTCTTTTTCTTCTCCCTTCCCCTCCTTCCTCCCTCTCTCCCTCCCTCCCCCCTCTCTCAAACACACAGACACACACACACACAAAGTTGCACCAGGAGGATGAAGTTTGAATTCCTCCCCCTCCCTCCGACCCACACATACCTTTTCCAGCTGTTTCAGAGAGGATTTCAACTCTGCTCTTGCCTGCCATCATGAAAAGAAAAAAAATGTAAAAGGAAAAAGGCAAGATAGATAGATAGATAGATAGATAGATAGATAGATAGATAGATAGATAGATAGATAGATAGATAGATAGATAGATGTGGGTGGGTGGAGATAGGTAGGTAGGTTGGTAGGTAGATAGATAGATATAGATGTAGGTAGGTGGGTGGGTGGGGAGGGAGGGAGGGAGGGAGGGAGAGAGAGTGAGAGAGAGATGTAGGTAGGTAGGTAGGTAGGTAGGTAGGTAGGTAGGTAGGTAGATAGATAGATAGATAGATAGATAGATAGATAGATAGATAGATAGATAGATAGATAGATAGATAGATAATAGATGTAGGTAGGTAGGTAGGTAGGTAGGTAGGTAGGTAGGTAGGTAGGTAGGTGGGTGGGTGGGTGGGTGGGTGGATGGATGGATGGATGGATGGATGGAGGTAGGTAGGTAGGTAGGTAGGTAGGTAGGTAGATAGATAGATAGATAGATAGATAGATAGATAGATAGATAGATAGATAGATAGATAGATGGATGAGCTAGTTGCTGCCAGAGTCACCGTGGATGACTCTGCTTAGTACTTAGCTGTTTAAAAAAGCCTCTAAAAAGCGCCCTCTACAGGAGGAGGCAGGAGAACAATAGCAGTTAGCAATAGCAGTTGGACTTATATACCGCTTCATAGGGCTTTCAGCCCTCTCTAAGCGGTTTACAGAGTCAGCATATTGCCCCCAACAACAATCCAGGTCCTCATTTTACCCACCTCGGAAGGATGGAAGGCTGAGTCAACCTTGAGCCGGTGAGATTTGAACAGCTGAACTTCAGAACTGCAGTCAGCTGAAGTAGCCTGCAGTGCTGCATTTAACCACTGCGCCACCTCGGCTCAGTGGTGCCTCATCTACTTCAGGAATTTTTCGGCTTTTAACCCTTGCTTAACTCTGCTCGAGTGATCATAAAAAGTCAGACTAGATGAGGCACGTTGTTCTCCTGCCGCCTCCTGTAGAGGGCGCTTTTTAGAGGCTTTTTTAAACAGTTAAGCACTAAGCAGAGCCATCCACGGTGACTCTGGCAGCAACTAGCTCAGCCTGACCTCAGCTCTTGCCTTTTTCCTTTTACATTTTTTTTTCTTTTCATGACGACAGTGGTGCGGCTCTGCCTCCCCTGCCTCCCCTGACTGCACGTCCCTGCTGGGTTGTGTTTGACCTTGGAGGGCCGGTGGGCATGGGCAGGGGTGGGCGTAACACAGGACTCGTGCTGGGGGGCACATGTAGTGGCCAAGTGCTAATGCAGGACTTCCCCGAGACCTTCTGTGGCATTCTCATTCTAAACTCCCTTGAAGGAAGTGTAGGAAGTTAGCCCCCACTACTCTCCTAGAAGAATGAAATATCCTAGGAAATATTGAAAAGGCAGAATATTATATTTCCCTGGATAAGAAATGGAGAAACGTGTTTTTGGACAGGAAGCAGACTCACTCTTAATAGCCCCCACTTTCCTTAATGGGCCATTAAAAAAGCCTGGGTCGGCCTATTTTACATAACAAAGATCTCCCCCCTTCAGGGTGATGGGATTAAGGCAGGATAGTATTAGCCCTTTACCCATTTTACCACAGAGCACCCAGGAAGAAGCAATGCTCAGCCAAACTTGGTTTCAAAGCACAACCTAAAAAGTTGCTCCTGCATGGCCCCCATGGGAGTCTGACAACCAATCAGAATACATTTCTTACACAGGAACAGGAAACAGAGAGGTGGGGCCGAACAGAGAGAATAAAGCCAGCTTCTTTCAGCTTCTTCTTCTCTCTCTCTTCTTCTTCACTCAACATCTGGAAGCCTGTGATTCCACCCCTTTTCTGTTCAGGATCTCAAGCCATGTGGCCCTGATCACCATTAAACCATCTTTCCAAGCAGCCTCCATGTTTCCAGTGTCTTTTCCCCCACTTGGAGCTGAACCCAGAAGGACATTTCCTTCCAACAGAAGGAAGGAAGGAAGGAAGGAAGGAAGGAAGGAAGGAAGGAAGGAAGGTGGTCATAAGTTGAGGACTACTACCTGTACTTTGACAAGCATCTTACTTAACAACACTCCATGTTTCCAGTGTCTTTTCCCCCACTTGGAGCTGAACCCAGAAGGACATTTCCTTCCAACAGAAGGAAGGAAGGAAGGAAGGAAGGAAGGAAGGAAGGAAGGAAGGTGGTCATAAGTTGAGGACTACCTGTACTTTGACAAGCATCTTACTTAACAACAGGAATTCTTCTCTCCCTTGTGGTCATAAGTCAAGGAAAACCACTATATTTAACCCAAACAGACATCTCAAACACCAATTGTGTTTTCTGGGATTTGGGATTTTCCCAGGCGTGGTTCTCAGAGTGGCTTTCTCCTGCACAAAGCAGTTGAAGCTTGCTTCGCGGAGATGAGTGGGGGAAATCTTCCCAGTCCTCCAGATTCTTTCAGATCAGATTTTGCAGCCCGGTGGTGCATAAAAAAACGGAAGGCGGCCCGTTTGGCACACAGGGGCAGAACAGCAAATGGTTCCGCATTGCAACAAGAATGCCGTGACGATAAAGGAGACGGTTAACCATTTGCCACTGTTGCCCAATGCTCAACACCAATGCTTGGCAGAGGAAGGGGTGAAATATCTCCCCAGGACTTCATGAATGCCTTCATCTTGAGTTTCCTAGCAACAAAGCAGAAATTGTTTTCTGTTTGTCAACTTCTGAAATATTCTTTGGATTTTCCCCAGTCCATATTACAATCATGGGATTCTCAACTTTAAGGCCTGTGGACTTCATCTCTCAGAATTCCTCAGCTAGCTTTCTGGGAATTCTGGGAGTTGAAGTCCACAAGCAAGGCTGGCTGAGGAATCCTGGGAATTGAAGTCCACAAGCAAAGCTGGTTGAGGAATTCTGGGAGTTGAAGTCCACAGCAAAGCTGGCTGAGGAATTCTGGGAGTTGAAGTACAGAAGCAAAGCTGGCTGAGGAATTCTGGGAGTTGAAGTCCACAAGCAAAGCTGGTTGAGGAATTCTGGGAGTTGAAGTCCACAAGCAAAGCTGGCTGAGGAATTCTGGGAGTTGAAGTCCACAAGCAAAGCTGGCTGAGGAATTCTGGGAGTTGAAGTCCTCAAGCAAGGCTGGCTGAGGAATTCTGGGAGTTGAAGTCCACCAGCAGAGCTGGGTGAAGAATCCTGGGAGCTGAAGTCCACAAACAAAGCCGGCTGAGGAATTCTGGGAGTTGAAGTCCAGAAGCAAAGCTGGCTGAGGAATTCTGGGAGTTGAAGTCCACAAGTCTTAAAGCTCTAGCTGGCTTCATTCCAAGTTCTAGGTAGGTCATTTTCAATACGCCACAATACTTTCATAATGTTATTGCCTAATTGGGTACATTGAGGTGAAAAAATACAGATAGCCCTTGACTTACGACCAAAATTGAGGCCAACATTTCTGTTGCGAAGTGAAACGTTTGCTCAGTGAATTTCGCCCGACTTTACGACTTCTCTGGCTACGGTTGTTAAGTGAATCACTGCAGTTGTTAAGTTAGGTAACACGGTTGTTAAGTGAATCTGGCTCCCCCATTGACTTTGCTGGTCAGAAGGTCGCAGAAGCGGATCACATGACCCTGCAACCGTCATAGATATGAGTCAATTGCCAAACCTCTGAATTTTGATCATGTGGATGCTGCAACGGTTGTAGGTGTGAGAAATGGTCGTAAGTCACCTTTTTCAGTGCCGCTGGACCTTCGAACGGTCACTAACGGAACTGTTGTACGTCGAGATTAACCCGTATCTGTGCTAGGACTCAAAGGTGCTTCTTGAGATATGGAAACATTGCCGAACGTGATTTGAATGGCAGCCAGTCCGATCAAAAGTACAGCTAGGCCAGATCCATGATCAGGTATAAGATCTGCCTTCGGTTGTTTGCAGAGGGTAACTCCCGGGTCACTTACAGGCCGTTGCAAAGGCGATGAAAACTCAGGCCAAGCCTCAGTGTTTGCTCCTCAAACACAGCAGAAAATAACAGTCCACATCTTTCGCTTTCTTTGTTGAAGGACTCAAGGAAACAGAAATATAATCGGGCTCAAATATCAGGCATCCTTTCAGACTTCAATGCCTCGGACTCGGCAGGGCACCGAAAAATAGAAGTTCACAAGGGGTGTCTCTCTGCAGAGGTCAAAACAAGGCCCATGTCGTTAAAACCCCACCCTAAATTGCAACAACGATGAATATGTGAAGCTCAGGGGTAAGAGGTGAAGGTAAAGACTCCGAGCTTGTGGGTTGGTTCCCAAGCATTTCGTTATCAGGTTAGCAGTGGTGGGTTTCAAACTTTTTTAGAACCTCTTCTGTAGGTGTGGCAAGGTTTGTGGGAGTGGCTTTGCTGGCCATGTGACCAGGTGGGAGTGGCTTGCCAGCCATGTGACTGAGTGGAAGTGGCTTGGCAGTCATGTGACTGGGTGGGCGTGGCCCACTTGTAAAATGTGGCGAAACTCACTTAACAACGCTCTTGCTTAGCAACCAAAATGTTGGCTCGGGAACCCTGGCATTTGAAGCACGCAAGTCTTAAAGCTGTCAAGTTACAAGACCCTTGCACCCTTAACCCTTTAGGGGGAAAAATCCCAGGGTGTTCAAACTTGACAGCTTTAAGACTTGTGGACTTCAACTCCCAGAATTCCTCCTCTCGCTCTCCATCTCCGGAGGGTGAAAAACAGTCCTATGAGCAAACCGGAAGTCCTGGTTTGCTCGTAAGGCCATGCCTTAACAAATGGCTCTGCGTGTCACCTGTGGCACGCATGCCACAGGTTCACCCTCACGCCCCTACACCATTTCTGACAAATGACACTTCAATCTCTTCTTGAAAGCCTCCAGGGATGACGAGGCTCCCACAACTTCCGAAGGCGATGACATGAACCCGGGACAGTGCGAGCCTCACAAATGTGAATCAGTTGTCAAGCTGCCAAATGTCGATCATGTGACTGTGGGGATATTGCAACGGTCATTAAGTGTGAAAAACGATCACGAATAATATTTTTTCAAGTGCCGTTGTAACAGGGGTGGGTTTCTCGCCCCGTTCCAACCGGTTCGGTTGGAACGGGGCCAGCGGCGTCCTCGTGCACGCGCGCAGCGCACGCATGCGTACTAGCGTCTGTACGATGCTCCAGCTGCTCCTGGAGGATCACGCAGGCGCTGTATGCGTCCTGCGCATGCGTGGAAGCGCAGAACTCATCAAAACCGGGTAAGGAGCGCGGGCGAGCGGGCGGGCCCTTCGCCGTTCCCGGAAGTTACTTACTTCCGGGTTCGCCGACCAACCGGTTCGCGGGGACCGCCGCAAACTTGTTGAAACCCACCCCTGTGTTATAACTTCAAACAGTTACTAAGTGAACTGTTGTAAGCCGGGGGGGGGAGGGGGGCTACTTGCATCTTACAACATCCCAGGTTGCCATGAAAGCAACCTCGATTTTTACTACTCCGCTCTCCTATCTTTAGAAACACAGTCACGTACCATATTTGTCTTTCCGTCATTTTACGGGCCGATGACAATGCATTTCATACAGGATTCTAGTTTCTGCTCTCGTTTACAGGATTCCTACCACACCTGAAATGCAAATATTTCATCCAGGTGCCTTTACAACAACACATGCTTTTATTTAAAAAAAAAAAAAAAACCCAGGATGCTGGATGAATAGACCAACATGGGCTGGTCTAATTAACCCCGTAAAAAATTCTTCAGAGGCCAGCTCTGTGAAATAATAGCTGGGGCTTTAATTCCCTGCCCTCCTTAAGGATAAAAATAGCTAATAATAGCTAATTCATCCACGACAATGGGCTATGATGTATTGAGTATGCCACACCTCCGTTATTAGACACACGGGCTTTACTAAACTCCTAGTTCTTCTTTTTTCCCAGAGGAATTTCGTTTTTTCAACTTCTTCGTTTGAATAATTAAAACTGCCAAAACATCTTATTTGTTCATCTCACATCCTATTTAAAAAAAAAAGATTTTTATTAACAAACATGTAAAATGCACACACACAAAAATTAGACGTACACCACATTTACACAATACAATACGAACAGGAACGTCCTGTTCTTTCTAATAGCAATCATCAATCGATACCGCTCACCTTATATTATTTCCCCTTCTATTGTATTCCATTTGGTTCTCACCATTCTTAACCCTCTTCTTTTAATCATAACTATTATTTTTTTGAGTTTTGTTATATTCCTTCATTGATTTTTGTTTCTTTCCTCCATCCACCTATACCATTTATCCCATATCTGGTAGAATTCTGATTCTTCCTTTCCCTGGATTTCTTTAGTTAGTTTATCCATTTCGGCACAGTCCATAATTTTTCTTATTATTTCATCTTGGCTTGGGATTAATTTGTTTTTCCATTTCTGGGCAAAGGCAATCCTTGCCGCCGTAATTATATATAGTATTAAATACTGGATTTCTTTTTTGTATTTCGCAGACGTTATTCCTAATTAAAAATAACTTCAGGTTTCCATTCTACTGTAACCCTTGTTATTGCCTCCAGCCAATTTTTGATCCTTTTCCATCTCACATCCTATTTGATTGTTGCTTGTATAAGGAGGTTAAGAGGCAGGTATCTCGGTCTATATACCAAGCGAAGGACCATAGGGATCCCCATATCAAAATAATTTACCTGATGTGCAGCCAGAACCAGAAAATAACATTTAACAGAGCACAGTACTTAAACAAAATGGTTCGGTTGAGATCTGCATACATGGGACCGATTGAGGTCGATTTCAGGGGTGACACCGAAATATAATTTTATCATATTTTTTATCTATATCTTAAATTATCGTATTCTGTTCCAATTTCATTTCAGACTGTATTTTATTCCAATCCCATTTTAAAGCGTGTTTTATTCCGATTCTGTTTTAAATGGTAGTTTATCAAATTCCATTTTATATTGCTTTTCTCAAATTTTAGTAATAATTTGTTCCTGGAACTTTGCACTTTGATATGGCCCAAGGGCTAATCAATAAAGACTCAATGTCAATGTCATTTGAATAATGAAGCGTTGAAATGGAGAGCGGGGAAAAAAACTTATGTAAATAACTAGAATTATGCAAAGCAGTTCAGGACCAACCAGACAACTGAAACACCCTCTCCCTCTCCCTCGCCCCCCCCCCCCTCTCTCTCTCTCTCACACACACACACACACACACACACACATTCGTAGATTTTCACGGGTGTAGGTATGCTGGTCTTGTTGTATTCGGGTCTTTTCCCATGTAAGATTCAGATTGTCTTGGCAACGTTTCGGCGAGGTCTCATTCGCCATTTTCAGGCTGGTGTTTTCGGCTTAAAGCGTGGTTGGAACTGCCATCTTTCTATAAATCTTGGTGGGAGTGTGTGGAGTGCTGGCTTTGTTTCAGTAAGTGGATTGATTGGCTGTGTGGTTGTATCATGATTGGTAGATTGGTGCTGATTGGTGCTGTCTGTGTGTCCGTTGTTGTTTTGGGTTGTAACGGCCTGGGTGGTGGGTGGGGCTCGTTTGTTGACTAGGGCTGGTTTCCAGATGTCTGGTAGGCGGGAGGTATCATCACGTTTATTCATGTTGTGGGAGTGTTTCTCTATTTCGATAGCTTCCATAATTATTCTCTTGTTAATCAAACCAAATTAATCTCCGAAACAGAACACTTCAACAAGAGAATAATTATGGAAGCCATTGAAACAGAGAAACACCCCCACAACATGAATACGATGGAAACCCGGGAATGCATCTGCAGATAGCAATCTGGGTCCTTGTTTTCTTCAAGGTGAGAAGATGTCGGTAGCAAGAGGCATGTTGAAATCACCTCTCTAATTTGTCTCTTTTCTCTCCACCTGTCCTGTCCTAGATTGAAAAAGGAGGGAAAGCAGATTTATTGAACGCCCGTCTGCAACCCGGAGATGAAGTGATCCTCATCAATGAAGTCTATCTAAACAGCTCCAGGCAGAAAGCTATCTCCTTAGTGAAAGGATCTTGGAAAACACTAAAGCTAGTTGTCCGCAGGTACGTATAACCAAGCCATACTGGAAGTGTAATGAGTAGTTCTACCCCTGGCAATTTTCCTATGTTGAATTTACAAAAGAGGCTTGTTTTGAAGAATGTTGTGAGAAGGGCTGAATTAAGAATGAGAAGAACTCAAGTTCTAGGACAATAATTTGAACGGATTGAAAATGAAGATGGTTAAAAGTAAAGGGAAGGAATATAAAGTTGGCTTGTTTGACCAAGATTGAAATAGATATGTCTATTAGATTTCTGGATGGTATCTATTTATAGTGATTGCTAGTGAACTTTTACTGACTAGGACTGAACAATGAGGTTGTGATGATTTATTTATAGCTAACAGATGCGAGATGGATGAAAAAGATGCTTTATTGTAGTTAAAGAGAACATGATAAGATAAATAAGGAAAATTGTTTACATTTGTTGCGATAAAGGGAGAAGCCATTCTTTTATATATTTCTTTTCTTTTTCTTTACTATATTTGTATTTATAATACAGATAGTCCTTGACTTACAACAGTTCTTTTAGCCACCATTCAAAGTTACACCGGCACTTGAAAAGTAACGTATCATTGCAGCATCCCCTTGGTCGCATGATCAAAATTCAGACACGCTTGGCAACTGGCTCATATTTATGGCGGTCACAGTGTCCCCAGGGTCATGTGATCCTCTTTTGCCACCTTGAGCAAAGTCAATGGGGAAGCCAGATTCACTTAATGACCGTGTGATTAGTTGAAGAACTGCAGTGATTCACTTAACCAATGAAGTGAGGAAAGCTGTAAAGTGGAACCAATTCACTTAACAGAGTTCTCATTTAGCAACAGAAATGTTCACCTCAATTGCAGTCAGAGTTGGAAGGGACCTTGGAGGTCTTCTAGTCCAACACCCCCCCCCTCCCCGGGATCCAGCAGGAGACCGTCCACCATTCCGAACACGGTTTATTGTTGGATGTTATATCCCTGCAGTCAAGGGAGAGGATCGGTTTGTAAGCTTTTTCTCTCTCGTTCGTTCACCCCATTTCTTTTATTTAAAAAAATGGTTTGCACTTTGCGGTCTATTTTAAAAGCCAACTCTCTTCTGCCTATCCTTTGTATTTCAAAGCTGGAATTCTGCCCGCCCCGAGTGGGCTTTTTTCTGTGGCGCAATGCTTCCCGAACACTTTTATCAAACTTGAGAATCAGGTCAAATTACAAAGTCAGATCCGTCGGTGTCATTGTAACCCCAAGTGTTCAATCTGCATTGCGTTTTGCAATCCTCTTTACAACGAAAAACAACTCCTGTGTTTTCCCCAAAATAAGACAGGAGTTTTTTGACTCCCGAAATAAGCGCTTGGAGTTCTTTTTTTTTTTTAGTAACATTTTTTATTTATTTCATTTTCATAACATATAATCACATGTGTACTATTACACAGCCAGCATCGTTTTGCATTATTAAATGTCAATTTCATCTAACCATCAACTCCCGAAACACAATTATTAGCTCTTCTGCTCTCCGTACACCATATATCCTCCTCTTCCCTCCTCCTTGCCCTCTTTCCTATCCCTCTCTTCTTCTTCCCTTACCTCTCTCCTTTTCTTCCCACTCTTCGTCTCATTTACTTGGTGTATTTCAGCTCCTGAGCAAACTCCCTTTTATGTTGATGGCATTTATAGTTCCTTTTCGATATACATATTTAATTTTAACATATATTCTCCTCCTTTCTTAAACAAAAAAGTCTACATATATAGTCATTGTACTTTTAAACACACACACACACACACACATACCCAGCTTAATTTTGGTCGAGATGTAGACCTGGTTACTGTTCCCAGCTATTCTCATCATTATCTTTATATAATTATGCATCCTTACCAGTGGTGGGTTTCAAATTTTTTTAGAACCACTTCTGTAGGTGTGGCCTGCTTTGTGGGAGTGGCTTTCTGGCCATGTGACTGGGTGGGCATGGCCAACTTGTAAAATGTGGTGAAACTCACTTAAGAACACTCTTGCTTAGCAACCAGAACGTTGGCTCAGAAACTCTGGCATTTGAAGCACACAAGTCTTAAAGCTGTCAAGTTACAAGACCCTTGCACCCCTAACCCTTTAGAAAAAAAACCCCAGGGAAGTTCAAACTTAACAACTTTAAGACTTGTGGACTTCAACTCCCAGAATTCCTCCTCCAATCATGTTGGCTCAGGAACTCTGGCATTTGAAGCACGCAAGTCTTAAAGCTGTCAAGCCACAAGATCCTTGCACCCCTAACCCTTTAGAAAAAAAAACCACAGGGAAGTTCAAACTTAACAGCTTTAAGACTTGTGGACTTCAAGTCCCAGAATTCCTCCTCCAATCATGTTGGCTCAGGAACTCTGGCATTTGAAGCACGCAAGTCTTAAAGCTGTCAAGCCACAAGATCCTTGCACCCCTAACCCTTTACGAAAAAAAGAAACCCAGGGGTGTTCAAACTTGACAGCTTTAAGACTTGTGGACTTCAACTCCCAGAATTCCTCCTCTTGCTCTTCATCTTGATGATGTGAGGATGGATGGTGGGGAGGGAGCTGGAACCGGTTCTAAACGGCACTGTAGATTTGTGGAAACTTCTTCTATAGAAGAGGTTAGAACTGGCAGGAACCCAGCCCTGATCCTTACGCATCTTATTATTTTCGAGGTGCAGGAGGTGGCGAGTGTGGTCACCTCATGGCTGCTGCTGTGTTGCAATATTTGGGGGGGGGAAGGCTTCATTGGTGGGCTACTCTTAGCGTTGCTACCACTACACTGATCGTGGTTTGTGCATGCTCCTGACGTACGCTGCGCACGCATGCGTGATCCACCGCCCCTGCGACACCCAGCTGCTTGTTAGGGCGCACGCAGGCTCTGCCCGCTGTGCGTGTGTGCACAGTGTACCTTTTGGCATAAATACAGGTATAGACCGCGGGCAGGCCAAACGAGCCACCGTACCGGTACGCTCTCAGCTGCTCCAGGTACCGCTGTACTGGTCAGGACCAGCAGCAACTCACCACTGGAGGGCTTATTTTAGCGCATGCGCTCAAAAATCCAATTGGGCTTATTATCCGGGGAGGTCTTGTTTTCAGGGAAACAGGGTAGTGGGCTTTGTTCAAAGCAAAGAGGAATTTGGGAGTCCTGTTTGGCTGTGTCAAAGCATTGGAGACCCATAGTATGTGATCTCTTTCCCAAAAATCTTAGTTTTAACCACTGGTGTATTGTAGTGTTGGAAGACATGTCCTTCTGCACTCAGTTCCAAGTGGGGGAAAAGACGCTGGATTCATGGAAGATGCTTGGAAAGAAGGTTTATTGATGATGGACAGGACCACATGCCTTGAAAATCTTGGGCGAAGAAAACAGGAAGAAATCAGGGGTGAAATCCTCCCGGTTCGGCTCGGTTCGGCCAAACCGGTAGGGACTATTTTAAAAGATAGTAAAAAAAAGAAAAAAGCTTCAGAGGATCGTACGAACCAGCGGGGGAAAAATGTTTTCAAAAGTGAAAAAAGTTGGCCACGCCAAGCTAGTCACATGACCCGCCACCACCAAGCCACGCCCACAGATCTGGTGCCGGGGGGGGGAGGGAATTTAGATTTCACCACTGGAAGAAATGCTGAGAGTGTCTGGGTTTTATACCCTCTCTGGGCTTTTGAACTTGTATTCTGATTGGTTGTCAGACTACCATAGGTCCATGAAGGGGCAACTTTGTAGGTTGTGTTTTGAGTCCCAAGCTTGGTTGAGCCTTGCCGGGTGATGTCCCAGGTCCCATATGGTGAGTTCTGTTGATAGATGGGTAGAGGGCTAATCCTACCTTTGTTGGCTCTTGGGTGAGGGCATTTGCCTATGAATAGACCTAGCTATCTCTTTATCTCTTAAGTGTGGACATCTGCTGTGGGGTATTGAGGAGGGTGGGGAATATTAAGAGTGAGTCTGCTTCCTGCCTTAAAAAAAACATGTTTCTCCATTTCTCATCCAGGAAAATATAATATTCTGCCTTTTTAATGTTTCCTAGAATATTTCATTTTTCTAGGAGAGGGGTGGGTGCTAACTTCCTACAGTAGAATGAAAAAGGCCATGGTAGTTTAACAGATTAAAAGAGTTGGAAGGGACCTTGTAGGTCATCTAGTCCAGCCCCCCACCCAAGCAGGAGCCCCTACACCATTTCTGGCAGTCCAGTCTCTTCTTGAAAGCTTCCAGGGATGAAACTCCCACAACTTCCGAAGGCAGCTTCTGTTCCATGGGTTGATTGTTCTCTCACTGTCAGAAAGTTCCTCCTTATTTCCAGGTGGAATCTCTCCTTGTTCAGTTTCCATCCATTATCCCATTATTATAGTCGTCTGTGACTGTACAATTAAAAAGCCTGTCTCCTTTTTGATGGTTTAAAATGCATGGCCATGTAGCTGCCACCTTGATATTTTTTGTCTCTCCCTGGGATCGCTGAATTAAATTTTTCCGTTCATAACAACTGTGAAAAATCAGCTTAACAAGTACTTCCAAAATCTTTGGAGTCAAATAGAATAAAGGATAACATTTCTCAATTTTCATTGCCAGATAGAGAACTCCTTGAACAGATTCCGTTCGCATCACAAGTTTAACTCTAGGTATTTATCCGAATAACACAGTTGGAAGGACTCTTGGAGGTCTTCTAGTCTAACCCCCTGCTCAAGCAAAAGATGCTATACCATTTAATAGTCTAGTTTAATAGAAAGAAGGACTAGGGGAGACATGATAGCAGTGTTCCGATATCTCAGGGGTTGCTACAAAGAAGAGGGAGTCAAACTATTTTCCAAGGCACCTGAGGGCAGAACAAGAAGCAATGGATGGAAACTAATCAAGGAGAGAAGCAACTTAGAACTGAGGAGAAATTTCCTGACAGTGAGAACAATTAATCAGTGGAGCAGAATTTGCCTCCAGAAGTTGTGAGTGTTCCAACACTGGAAGTCTTTAAGAAGATGTTGGATAGCCATTTGTCTGAAACGGTATAGGGTTTCCTGCCTAGGCAAGGGGTTGGACTAGAAGACCTTCAAGGTCCCTTCCAAATCTGTCATTCCATTCTATTCCATTCTATTCCATTCTATTCCATTCTATTCCATTCCATTCTATTCTATTCTATGAAAGGAAAGAAGGAAGGAAGGAAGGAAGGAAGGAAGGAAGGAAAGAAAGAAAGAAAGAAAGAAAGAAAGAAAGAAAGAAAGAAAGAAAGAAAGAAAGAAGAGGGAGTCAAGCTATTCTCCAAAGCACCTGAGGGTAGAACAAGAAGCAATGAGTGGAAACTAATCAAGGAGAGAAGCAACTTAGAACTGAGGAGAAAATTCCTGACCGTTAGAACAATTAATCAGTGGAACCGCTTGCCTCCAGAAGTTGTGAAGGCTCCAACACTGGAAGTTTTTAAGAAGATGTTGGATAGCCATTTGTCTGAAACGGTATAGGATTTCCAGCCTAGGCAGGGGGTTGGATTAGAAGACCTCCAAGGTCCCTTCCAACTCTGCTATTGTATTGTATTGTAAACATTTCAGACAAATGGTTGTCCAATCTCTTTTTGAAAACATCAACTTCTAGAGCTAATCTGTTCCAGTGATTAATTGTTTTGTCGCTTCTTTCCTTTCTTAGTTTCCACCCATTGCTTCTTGTCCTGCCTTCAGGTGCTTTGGAGAATAGCTTGACTCCCTCTTCTTTGTGGCAGCCCCTCAAATATTGAAAAACTGATATCATATCACCCCTAGTTCTCCCCCCCCCACATTAGACTAGACATATCCAATTCCTGCAACTGTTCTTTGTATGTTTTAGCCTCCAGCCCCCTAATCATCTTATTTATTCAACTTATTGAAAGATCTAGCATCTGCCTTCCCCCAAGGTAAAAACTTCATTAGTTTTAATGATTATTTGGCTTATTGTCCAATAGTGTTATGCCAGCCCAGTTCATTTAATCAGTGTATGATTTATTGTGTTCCCTGAACCCAAAAAATGGGTTAATCCAGTAAGACGAGGCACCTATTTATTTTTATCTATTTGCAGACAAATTGACAGCTTTTGGAAACTGCCCCGATCATTTAATCTCTAGACGAGGGGGAGGATCCAGAGATCCAGCCACAAAATTAGTAATTAATAATGTAAGCAGAGAAATTCTACCGCTGTACCAAGCATTGGATTATACAGTTTATGTTAACTTCTGGCTGGTAGAGTTTCAACAATCCATAATGAGAAAGAGGTAAAATCCCAGGGGTTCCAAGAAAATCTCAATCCTCTGCTATTATTTTTTATTTATAGCGTGGATGTTCACAACCAGTTAAACACTTTAATCTTTCTATGTCACTCACGCTGCTGTGAGGTTTGTAGCCAGATGTGGCCTTAATCCCTCTTAACAAGAGGCTTCTTAAAGCTTTGAAGGATGTTATTTGCTGGCTTGTTGATTCATCTCAAAAGCATCACAATTCAAATAAGGCATATTATGTGACATAAAAAAAATTAAATATAACACACAAGATTGAAATATGTACAAGTGTAAGAATGTTGTGAGAAGGAGCAAAAAAAAAATGGGGTGGGGGAAGCAATCGAATTCTAGGACATTATTTGCAAGGAAATATCAAGATTGTTAGAAGTCAAGCGGAAGGAATTAAAAGTTGGTTTATTTGATCAAGGTTAAACAAATATAAAAGGGACCCTCAGTGGCTGTGAAGTAACCATCCTCTGCTACCAAATGTGATGTTCCCGTGGTTCGTCCATGAGGCCAATGTGGAGAAAAGACAGGACACGATCTTTCTCGAGATGGAGTGACCCAGATTGGGGGTCTGAGAGCCCCTTTTATTGAGATAGGACAAAGGCAGGAGGAGCAATAGCATGTGGTTAAAAACAGCCTGTAAAAGTACAATTTCTAATCTACTGTTCAGGGATGTTCTGTCTATATAAGGTCAAATCCTGGGCGTCATTGGTAGGGCACATCTCAGGATGTTATGTTATTCACTATCAGGATGTTATGGAGTTTTAGGAGTTTGTTTTCTCCTGTGTGGTTCAGCGTGGCTCTGCATGCCCCGTTATCCACTGGGCCATGGGTGACCCACACCTACACAAAGAATTATATTACAACAAGTGGCTAAGGCGCTGATCTTGTCGATCAGAAAGGTCAGCAGTTCAGCAGTTCGAATCCCTGGTGCCATATAACGGAGTGAGCTCCCATTACTTGTCCCAGCTTCTGCCAATGTAGCAGTTTGAAAGCATATAAAAATGCAAGTAGAAAAATAGAAACCATCTTTGGTGGGAAGGTAACAGCGTTCCGTGCACCTCCAGCATTTAGTCATGCCGGCCACATGACCACGGAGATGTCTTCGGACAGCGCTGGCTCTTCGGATTTGAAACACTGGCCCCTAGAGTTGGGAATGACTAGCACATATGTGCGAGGGGAACCTT
This sequence comes from Thamnophis elegans, assembly GCF_009769535.1. Classification (NCBI taxonomy): domain Eukaryota; kingdom Metazoa; phylum Chordata; class Lepidosauria; order Squamata; family Natricidae; genus Thamnophis; species Thamnophis elegans. Next base: position 7,747,696 of record NC_045549.1, read on the forward strand.
TACCTTTATGTGTTATAAAAATTTCAATATAACATACAAGATTGAAATATGTACAAGTATAAGAATTTTGTGAGAAGGAACAAAAGAAAAAAAAAGAAAAAAAAGCCATTGAATTTTAGGACATTATTTGCAAGCAAGTATCAAGATTATTAGAAGTAAAATGGAAGTCTGTTGTGGCCGTTGGAGCTGCCACCAGACTCCGACAGCGAGGGGTCTTATGAGTCGGCGGAGTTTACTAAGTTGGAGGAGCGGTGTTGGATTTTAAGGTATTATGATTGTACATGTATACTGCTATTTTTTCTTTTTTATGTATATTGAAATGGAATAATAAATACCATCAACACAAAAGGGAGTTTGCTCAGAAGCTGAAATGCACCAAGTGAATTAGAGGAAGAGTGGGAAGCAGAGGAGATAAGAAAGATAGGAAGAGAAGGACAGGAGAGAGGGTGAGGGGGGAAGATGAGGTGTATAAGGAGGAATGGTAAGGGGAGAGAGGAGAAGGAGAAAGAAAGGGGAAGTGGAGTAGAAAATGATGGAGGGAAGACAGAATGTAGAAGAGTTGGAAGCAGAGGAGAGAAGAAAGATAGGAAGAGGGGGATAGGAGAGAGGGGGAAGGGGGAAGATGAGGTGTATAAGGAGGAGTGGTAAGGGGTGAGAGGAGAAGGAGAAAGGAAGTGGAAGTAGAATAGAAAATGATGGAGGGAAGAAAGAATGTAGAAAGCGAGAGGAGAGAGGGGGAAGAAAGTGTCGGATAAATATGGTGTATGGAGAGCAGAAGAGCCAATAACTGGTTCCCCCCCCCCCTTTGGTAGTTGATGGTAAGATGAATTGATGTAATTACTTAATCATACAACATGATATTGACTATGTAATAGTATACATGTGATTATATGCTATGAAAATGGAAAATAAAATTTTTTTTCTATGCGGAACAAAAACACCCAAAGAAAGAATTGAAAGGTTTGGGGTTTTTTTGAAGCACCTGTGGGTTCCCGAAGAAACCAGAAAGTTCAAGGACTCCTTGTACTACCAATGAACGCCGAGGAACTAGTTATCTTACTACATCTTAACACAGTAGGCATGTTATATGGTTGGCCAAGCCGATGTGCGTGGCTGGGCTTTCCCAATTTAGATTCCAGGAGGAGAACTCTCCGATTCAGTGCAATACACCAGGAGCGTCAAACTCAATTTCATTGAAGGCTGCATTGGGGATGTGGTGGACCTCAGGAAGGCGGGGGGGGGGGGGGCAATTGGTTGGATGTGGCCAATTGAGTGAGCATGGCCAGCTTGATGCCGTTCACTGGACGTGGCCGAATGGGTAGGTGTGGCCAGCTGGATGCCATTCCTCAAACTGCTGGCAAGTTTCTGTTCTGACCTAGGCTTCCCCAAAGTACGTCTCCTCGTCCGGATAAAACCCCTTTTATTTAGTTTAAAGTGAATTCCTCTCCAGCAAAGTTTGGGCCAACAATCCTTCAAGAGATTTCGCAACTACAGACCTTTATCGGGCTTGGAGAGCTGCCAGGCCGATATCTTCCAAACGCCACTCTGTAGCAGGCAATACTTGGCAAGAACAGATTTTTCACTCTAAGGAATGGAACTAATTGCCTCCTGCAAACTCCACACCCTTTTTGTTCCTCTTTTATCCGGACGAGGAGACGGCTTTGTGCTTATTCCCGATGGGAGGGTCCATTCACCATCCACCTGTGCCTTTACTCCCGAGTCGGCCCTTGTTCCTTAGTTGTTCCCTTCTCCTGGCAGCTCTGCGCATGCACACATTGGGAATAGGCTCCAGCTGTTCTTCTGCCCCACTGATCTCCGACTCTGAAGGCAGCTGATAACTGTCAGGCGGCCTCCGACACAGAGCCCTCATCAGAGCCTTCCCCAGACTCCAGGACAGGTCCATCTTCCTCCCCAACCTCCTCACTGTCTGAGTCTACCACCAGCTCCGCGGGCTGCTGGCAGGCCACAATAGTTCGCTCTTTACATTGGGTAGACTGGCTCAAAGCGATGCTGGCCCAATATTTCCTCTTCACACTGGATAGACCAGGCCGAAGGGATGCAGGCCAGCCCCTTGCATTTGCCAAGATGGCCCCTCAGGCTGGATCCGACCACATCGCAGGCCAGATCTGGCCTGTGGACTTTGTGTTTGAAACTCCTGTAATACACCATTTTTTGGTTTCTCTTTGGTTTTCCCACTGATCTACTTTTTGAACCTGCCGGTTTGGATTGGAGAATCTGAGAATGGAAAAGCTGGAAGGCATTTTGGTTCATGCGCAGGTAGTCCTCGACTTGCAACCATCCATTTAGTGACGGAAGTTACAACGGCACTGATAATGGGACCGTTTCCCCCACTTCTGAGCATTGCAGCTTCTCCACTGCAGCATTGACGTATGGCCAAATCTGATACCGGAACGGTACCCGGTGCTCCGGGCAGGCTCCGGTACACCCATATTGGGGCGTACCGCCTGTAACCCACCACTGATGGATAGATAGATGGATAGATAGAGATATATAGATAGACAGACAGAGATAGAGATAGAGATAGAGATAGAGATATGGATGGACGGATGGATGGATAGATGATAGATAGATGATAGATAGATAGATAGATAGATAGATAGATAGATAGATAGATAGATAGATAGATAGATAGATAGATAAGATAGATGATGGACAGACAGACAGACAGACATATAGATAGATAGATAAAGATAGATAGATGGATGGATGGATGGATGGATGGATGGATGGATGGATAGATAGATAATAGAGAGAGAGCGAGAGACAGCTAGAGAGAGATGATTACTAAATAGAGAGGTGATAGATTACAGCAAGGGGGAAGAGAAATAGATGATAAATAAATATAGAGAGAGATAGATAGATAGATAGATAGATAGATAGATAGATAGATAGATAGATAGATAGATAGACAGAGATAGATAGATAGATAGATAGATAGATAGATAGATAGATAGATAGATAGATAGATAGATGGATAGATAGATAAGAGACAGATAGAGAGAGAGAGATGATTGCTAAATAGAGGTGATAGATTCAAGCAAGGGGGAAGAGAAATAGATGATAGATAAATAGAGATGATAGATGAGAGAGAGAGAGAGAGAGAAATAGATGGTAAATAGAGAGATATAACATGGATGGATAGAGAGAGAGAGAGAGAAAGAGAGGAATAGATAGATAGATAGATAGATAGATAGATAGATAGATAGATAGATAGATAGATAGATAGATAGATAGATTGATTTGTTCTTCAGGAGCCGCAAAGCCAATAGCACTTTTATTTTTAATTTTTAAATCCCTCCCTTTCCCCTCCCCTCCATTTCTTACCGCATTAATGTCATTTCATGCAAGCTTTGGCTCAGAGCATACAGAAATTAAATCCAGTCAATCCCGCTTTTCTGAATGAAATCAATTAGCAGATGGATTTGGTTCCAGTGATTATGAATAAAATCGCTGCCACGGACATCTTGCTTAAGCAGCAGTTGCTAATGTTCTGCTTGAGATCGGTTTGTGCAATCATTAATCATCTCTTCGGCTACCGGCAAAACGAATCAGACTGAAGGCATTTGAGACATAGGATTCTGACCTTGTCAGGTCTGATGTGAATCATTTTTTTCTTTCTTTTTCTTTTGCTCCCTTCCATGGAAGATTTAGATGGATCGATGTAAAGAGAGCTTGGATCTGAAAGCTTTTAGGCCAATCCATCCAAATAATTACAGCTTTTTTCTTCAAAAGCAAACTGAAGGCGTATAAAAAAAACACAATAAAAAAATCAAGCAGCTCAGAAATGTAATAAAATTAAATCGAAACTTTTAAGCATTCCAAAATACAGAATTAGACTTTGTTAAAAGCCAGTTTGGAAAAGTTGTGGTAGATTTAATTGTCAGCTTCTTTGGCAGCTGTCTTAAACGTCTTCGCAAGAATGACGTTGACAGCGGTTTTTTGAGATGAAAGAGGGAGGGAGGGAGGGAAGGAAGGAGAAGGACTCTTGAAATTTAATTTTTCTTTATTATTGTCTAATAGTTTTCCGGAATAAGACAGGGAAAGAAAAACATTTAAAGAAAGATAAAGGAAGGAAGGAAAAGAAAATGGAAGGAAGGAAGGATGAGAAAAAAATAGAAGGAAGGACGTTGAATAGGAAGGAAGGAAAAAAGAGAAAGAAAAGTATTGTATGGGAAGGAAGGAAGGAGAAAAAGAGAGAAGGAAATTGTATGAGAAGGAAGGAAAGAGGGAGAGAGGAAGGATGAGGAAAAAGAGAACAAAGGAAGTTGCATGAGAAAGAAGGAAGGAGAGAGGAAGGAAGGGAAAGAAAGAAGTTGTATGAGAAAGAAAGAAGGAAAAAGAGAAAGAAGGAAGTTGTATGAGAAGGAAGGAAGAGGAAATGTGAATTGCAATTGCAAAACTGCAAACTATATAAACATGGTACGTAGAAAAACAAAGTCTTATTGTAGTAAACATCACATAAATTCCAACTATTTGGTTGATATGTTTCTGCCATCAATACTACACATCCGTCACGTACTTTAATTCAGTTAACCGTCATCTTTTGAGTAGTAAGTAGGATTGCTGTTTCCAAGCCGTCTACTCGTTGGAAAATAACATTTATACTTATCCACCCATCCATCCATCCATCCATCCATCGATCTATCCATCCATTTTCCATAGCTGCCCAACTCATCCAAGTGACTCTGGGCATCTTACAGTTCTAAAATTATAAATACCATTAAAACAATGTTTAAAAAACATATGAAAACAAAAAATAAATAAATACTGACGCTAGTGTACCAAGTGGTGAAATTTGCTGTCATTCTCAAAATAGAGTTAGGACCTCTCTTGATTTGATTTGATTTGTCATTTGCTTAGGAAACCGATAGGCCACTTCCTTAATAGCCCTGGGATGGCTTCAAAAATCCAATTAAACATAATAAGAACATCATTAAAAGAACTGCATTTAAAAAGATGAAACCAACCAACCGGCAAATCATCTTTATTTGCTAAAATTTAACAGAACGGAATAACAGCTTTGGAAAGGGCCTTGGAGGTCATCTACTCCAACCACCCTGCTCAAACAGGGGGACCCTATATCACTACAGGCAAATGGTTATCCAATCTCTTCTTAAAAGTTTCCAGTGTTTGGAGCATTCACAACTTCCGGAGGCAAGTTGTTCCACTGGTTAATTGTTCTCATAGAAAGTTTGGCTAACCTTTTCTGGAGCAATTCCACGAACCCCCCCAAATGCAGTGTGCGCACGGCCCCGCGCAAGCACCCTCCCCCTGCATGCATGCGCACTGCACACGCCCCCCACAGATGGGTGTGCTCCCACATGCGCCCCGCCCTTGCACACACCTTGCACCCCATACATGCACGCATGGTCCCTCCACATGCACCCACCCCCCACACATGCGTGCATGGCCCCATGCACACGTGTGCCACCTGCACCCTCCACACTCCTTCCATCCCTGCACATGCACGCACAGCCCCTCTGCATGCAGCCTCCCCACCTATGCATGCACCCCACACATGCGCACACACATGCATGTGCCCCATCCCCGCGCATGCTGGTGGGATGCATGTGCGCATGCATGGTGGAGCTGAGCTAGGGCGACGGCTCGCGTGCCCGCACGGCCCATTTCAAACAAATGGTTCTCCAATCTCTTCTTGTAAACCTCCAATGTTGGAGAATCCACAACTTCTGGAGACAAATTGTTCCACTGATTAATTGTTCTCACTGTCATGAAATTTCTTCTCCTTAATTCTAGGTTCCTTCTCTCCTTGATTAGTTTCCATCTGTAGCTTCTTGTCCTGCCTTTGGGTGATTTTCATGAGATAATCTTCTTTGGCAGGGTGTTGAGTTGCTTTGAGAAAGTCCCGCCATCTTTCCTTTCGGCGGTGATGCAAGTCAGTTCCCTTCACACACACACACACACACACACACACAAACACAGGGAGTGACTCAACACTGATTTCTTTTCTTTTTTTTCAACCCCCCCCTCTCTCTCCCATTCTCCCCTGACATCACCATCCCCTCTCCAGTCCTGGTCAGCCGAGGCTGGCTAGTAATTGGCAGGTAAAAGAAAAGTAATTTGAGCTCTGAGCTATGCTGAGCCTCCAATTTGGCTGCTCTCCAAGCTGCAGAAATCCACCTGCCTTTTTGGACTGCAAGCTGTTTAGGAAGCAGCCGCCCGGGGAGCCAAGTTTTTCTCCCTTTTTTGGGCCATATAAACCTGCTTGAAAGGACCACAAGTCTGACCGACTCCTGTGTGTCCCCTTCCAACAACTCTGCTAAAAACCCACAAGGATGTGACCAAGACGTTTGTAAGGTAAGGAATCTTGGATTCATGGAGCAGCCGTCCCGGGAAAAGAGGAGCAGCAGAACTGCTTCACGCAGGGATGTCCAATCCTGGTTACTTTTAAGACTCGTGGACTTCCGGCTCCCAGAATTCCCCAGCCAGCAGAGAATTCTGGGAGTTGAAGTCCAGAAGTCTTAAAAAGTTGTCAAGATTGGATACTTTGGGCTTAATGTTTTAAACTTGAGCAGGAAGAATAGGAAAATATCTTAGGCTCACCAATTGCTCTTGATCCCATGGAGACGTGTGTGTGTGTGTGTGTGTCTGTGTTTGTTTGTTTGTGTGTGTGTGTGTGTGTGTGTGTGTGTACTTTTTTCAAACTTTGTGCAGCTGCTTGTAGTATCAGCTTAGAGAAGAAAGTTTGGTCCTTGTGAATTTCATGTCTTGGAGATTGGAAAAAGAGACCCTAGACTAGAGAGCATTAAAAACTATTTGCTGGGGTGGTAGCCGATATTAATTTTAATACGGAGGTTATTAGGCCTGTGAGTCACACCTCCGCATATCAGCTGTTTTCAGAGTGTCCAGTGAAGCACCTAATAATTTGCAAGTTCAAAATTAAAGATTATTATTCGTGCTTTCTTTCTTCTTCTTGAATCTTTCTAACGTTAGGAAAGATGGGAAACCTCACCTCTTTATCTGCTAATTAGTTTTGAAATACAGTTAACGTAGAGGCCAGTTAGCAGATAACAATTCGTAGATTTAATCCCATCTAAGCCCTTGTTGATTTTAACAGCGTTATGGCAGGCATCTAAGAAAAGATTTAAAGGATTTCACTTCTGCCTGGCCGCAATTGTTTAAAATATTTTTCTTCCTTACCTGGAAATATTGGTCGGATGGGAATGAAATATAGTGTGGGGAGATGGGGGGGGGCTTACTATCTCCCCACTTTTGCGTACGATTACAGCTACTAAATTAATTACGACTGCGTCTCAGTTTGAATAGTTACACTCTTCAATTCAACCGATGCATACACAAACAGTCGCATTAAATCCTTGAACAGAATTTAATCATCTCAAGCAAAATAAGTTCAATTTTTTTTGTTTGCTTTTCCAAACCCCCTTTTTGTTCTCTTTTTTTCCCCCTGGCTTCATTTATTTTTAAAAGGGAAGAGGGAAAGTTCAACATGTATCGCAGTTGCAGTACAAATTGTGCTCCAAAGGGCATAAAGTTTTGATTGTAGTTACTCGGCGAGAAGTGGGATGAAACGCTTGCTTCTGTTGTGTTCCATTATTCAGAAATGACGCTACGAATGAAAATGTCTTACAAGTAAAGCACCGAGTGCACAAATTAATAACGTTGCCAGAATTGGAGTATGGTATTAAATTACCTTTTGTGCTTGTGGCGTGATTAAAAAGGGAAGCACTTAGCCTGGACAGAATAGTATGCATTTTAAGAGATACAAATCCATACAGTAGTTACAGCTATCTTCCACAGGGGGCAGCACCTCCCTGATGTCTGGTCTCAAAAATGCTAGGTGGGGTTGATCTGAATGGGAATTTGGATGGGGCACCATCAGGTGATCTCAGGGAGTTTGAGGAAATGAAACAAACATCTGGGGAGGGAAACCATAACAAAAGCTCTTCTGCGTTTTGCCCGGAAAACAAAACGGATCCGGTTATATAATTAGTTAAAAATTGAAGTTGACTTGAAGGTGGTTTTATTTCTGCCATTCTGACATGAAAATGTTTGCAAACCTGATTTTGGAGTTTAATGGTGCTGATTTCCGATGGGGTGCCGTGCTTCAGAGGCTTAAAATTTCCCCTATGTTACTGTATGATATTAATCTATTCATAAAAGGATTAGCTAACGTTGAAGGTTAAAGCTTTGATGTTAAGGTGAGTGGGACATTATGGCACAATTAATAAATGGGTGATGCATGATAGAAGAATGCTGCATCTGTTTCCATCACTCTTAAAAGCATCTTTTTATGTTGCCTTTGGTGAGATGGGGTGGCTATGCAAATTTGCTAAATAAATAAATATATTCGCTTGAAAATGAGGGAAGAAAAGGTAGCTGAAACGCAGGTGCCATGTTATGAAAATTAAGGTGGAGGCATGACCACAAACGGGTCCCCAAATTTCTGTCGCTAAGCGAGGCAGCGTTTAAGTGAGTTTTGCCCCATTTTAAACGACCTTTCTTGCCGCAGTTGTTAAGTGAATCGCTGCAGGTTTGTTAAGTTAGTAACACGGTTATGAAGCGAACCTACCTTCCCCGTTGACTTGGCTTCGTCAGGAGATCGCCAAAGATGATCACGCAACCCCGGGGACGCTGCCAGCGTCATAAATACGAGCCATTTGCCAGGCGTCTGTATTTTGATCACGGTTGCAAGTGTGAAAATGGTCGCAAGACACTTTTTTTCAGTGCGGTGGTAACGTTGAATGAATGGTTGCAACTGAAGGACTGCCTGTAATTCTGAGAACAAATAGAATAATTGCCAGGAAACTCCACATATATGCCAGTACCTTCTAGCACCAGGGTGGCAAACCTATGGCACACGTGCCACAGGTGGCAGACAGAGACCTCTTTGCGGGCACTCCAGCCATCGCCCCAGCCTAGCTTCACTGCGCATGCGCGAGTGCCTCCCGCTGGCCAGCCGGTCTTCGGGTTTCTGCGGTGCATGCTTGGGGGGCATGCGGGAGATGCACATGTGCATGCGTGGGGCATGCGGGAGGTGCACATGCACATGCGTGGGGCATGCGGGAGATGCACATGCGCATGCGTGGGGCATGCAGGAGATGCACATGCGCATGCGTGGGCATGCAGGAGATGCACATGCACATGTGTGGGGCATGCAGGAGATGCACATGTGCATGCAGGGGACATGCGGAAGAGGCACATGTGCATGCACGGGGCATGCGGGGAGGCACATGTGCATGCACGGGCATGCGGGAGAGGCACATGTGCATGCGGGGGGACAGGGCGCATGTTCAGGGGCCTTGCGCAGTTTTGGCTTCTAAGTTGGTGCTGGAGGCCTTCCAGAGCCTGGAAATCCTCCGACACCAACCTGGAAGCCAAAAATGGGTGTGTGTGGGGTGCCCTCATGCGCATGCGCATGGCACACAGGGGGGTGGGGTGTCCCGCGCGCATTGCATTATTGCTTTCGGCACACGATGACAAAAAAGCTTAGCCATCACTGTTCTAGCCGGATTATCACTTCCCCACTGCAGTGATTCACTTAACTAACTGTGGCAAGAAAGATGGTAAAGTGGGGCCAACCCATTTAGCAACTGTCTTGCTCAGCAACAGAAGATTTGGGCTTGACTATGGTCGTAAGTGGAGGACTACCTCTAACGTAGTTTTCAGGAATGAAATGGGGACATAAACCAGAATTGCCCTGATCGGTTTGACCTCCTTCTGGCAATTATTTGAATAGGCGATACATTTGCACAGAATTTCAACTCTTCTAATTGCTAGTTATTACAAAAGAAAATAGTTGAAGGCGATTATAGTATATATTATAGCTACTATTACATTACATTATAGTATATTTTTAATATACTTTTAAAATCTCAAGGGGGAAAAATGGCTAGCATTGCAGTCCTGTTGATTGTACTTGAGAGACCGCCTTCTGCCGATTACCTCCCTCCGACCGATTAGATCGCACAGACTGGGCCTCCTCCGGATCCCATCTGCCAGTCAATGTCGACTGGCGACTACACGGAGGAGAGCCTTTTCTGTTGCAGCTCCGACCTTGTGGAACGATCTCCCTGTCGAGATCCGTACCCTCACCACCATCCAGACCTTCCGCACGGCCCTTAAGATCTGGCTCTCCCAGCAGGCCTGGGGATAGGTTCCCAATTTACCCGCCCGAGTGTTGACTGTTGAATGCAAGTTGTGTTTTATTATTTTATTTTGTTCACTTACTGTTTGTCTTTTGGTATTGCACCCCTTTCCCTGTGATTGTAAGCCGCCCTGAGTCCCCTCAGGGAGAAGGGCGGCCTATAAATCTTAATAAAATGTCTAAATAAAAAAATGTCTAAAATGTCATATGTGTGGCTCTTCGAGATAATTTTATCTGATTTATTATTGAATTTATGCCCAACTTTGTGCTTATATGAACCCTGAAGGCAGATTGATAGAATTGTTGTTGTTAGTTGCAAAATCGTGTTCAACCCATCGCGATCCCCATGGACCACGTTCCTCCAGGCCTTCCTGTCCTCTCCCATCCTCTGGAGTCCATTGAAGCTCACGCCGACTGCTTGGGTGTCTCCATCCAGCCACCTCCTTCTCTGTTGTCCCCTTCTTCTTTTGCCCTCAGTCTTTCCCAGCATTTGGCTGTATTTATTTATTAATCATATTTTATTGCCACCCATCCCATACAATGGGACTCTGGGTGGTGTGCACTACAATTGAATAAAACAGGAACTAGGTTTAAAAAAAAAACACCCATCACTATCAAAAGATAAAAAAGAGATGATTAAAATAGGAATATTATCAAAAGTTTTAAAATATACAAAGTGCATAAGAGAAAGTGTTCCAATATCTCAGGGGTTGCCACAAAGAAGAGCCGAGGTGGCACAGTGGTTAAATGCAGCACTGCAGGCTACTTCAGCTGACTGCAGTTCTGCAGTTCGGCTGTTCAAATCTCACCGGCTCAGGGTTGACTGAGCCTTCCATCCTTCCGCGGTGGGTAAAATGAGGACCCGGATTGTTGTTGAGGGCAATATGCTGACTCTGTAAACCGCTTAGAGAGGGCTGAAAGCCCTATGAAGCGGTATATAAGTCTAACTGCTATTGCTATTGCTAAGAGGGAGTAAAACTATTCTCCAAAGCACCTGAGGGCAGAACAAGAAGCAATGGGTGGAAACTAATCAAGGAGAGAAGCAACTTAGAACTGAAGAGAAATTTCCTGACAGCGAGAACAATTAATCAGTGGAACAACTTGCCTCTAGAAGTTGTGAATGCGCCAACACTACAAGTTTTTAAGAAGATGTTGGATAGCCATTTGTCTGGAACGGTATAGGGTTTCCTGCCTAGGCAGGGGATTGGTCTAGAAGACCTCCAAAGTCTCTTCCAACTCTGTAATTCTATTCTATTCTATTCTATTCTAAAGCAAGAACACAAATCACAGGGAAGACTTCTCAGAGTGTTTAAAAGACTCACAGACCTAAGGACGTCTTGAGAGACTTCTTAAAGCAGGGGTCTCCAATCTTGGCAACTTTAAAACTAGTGGACTTCAACTCCCAGAATTCCTCAGCCTGCTTTGCCGACTGAGGAATTCTGGGAGTCGAAGTCCACAAGTCTTAAAAGTTGCCAAGGTTGGAGACTCCTGTGTTAAAAGTTCACAAGGTTGAGAAACAGTAATTCAGGGGCCTCCAACCTTGGCAGCTTTAAGACGCGTGGACTTCAACTCCCAGAGTTCCTCAGTCTTCAGGGCCTTGCCAAAGCGTATCAAAGTGGGGGCCAATCTTATTTCTGCAGGGATGTCATTCCACAGGGAGGGAGCCACCACAAAGAAGTCCCTTCCTCTTGGCCTCACTAGAGCGACCTCCTTTGGAAAAGCATCCCTTGCCTCCTTCCTCTGGTAGGTTGGGTAGATGTAACGTGGAGAAGTTAAGGTTTTAATAAGATAAAAAAAAAACATGACGATATTAGCCTCTCCTTCTTAAGTACACCATGTCCTGATAATATTATAATCAGGATTGAATTATTCTCCAAAGGACCAAAAGGCAGGGCAAGAATGAGCAGGAGCTCATTCAAGAGAGATCATCTAAGTCAGTGCTTCTCAACCTTGGTCCACCTGAAGATGCGTAGACTGGACGTCCATTTATCTGGAAAGCTGTAAGATCTCCTGCCTTGAGTAGGGGACCAGACTAAAAGATCTCCAAGGTCCCTTCCGTCCAGTGCTGGGTTTCAAAAATTTTTAGAACCTCTTCTATAGGTGTGCCGACTTTGTGGGAGTGACTTGCCGGCCATATGACCGGGTGGGAATGGCTTGCTGGCCATGTGACTGGGTGAGCGTGGCCAACTTGTAAAATGTGGTGAAACTCACTTAACAATGTTCTTGCTTAACAACCAAAACGCTGGCTCAGGAACTCTGGCATTTGAAGCACGTAAGTCTTAAAGCTGTCAAGTTACAAGACCCTTGCACCCTTAACCCTTTAGAAAAAAAAACCCCAGGGGTATTCAAACTTGACAGCTTTAAGACTTGTGGACTTCAACTCCCAGAATTCCCCCTCTCGCTCTTCATCTTGATGATGTGCGGACAGGCGGGGAGGGGGGAGGGAGCTGGAACCGGTTCTAAAAGGCACTGTAGATTTGTGGAACCTCTTCTATAGACGAGGTTAGAACTGGCAGGAACCCATCTCTGGTGCCAGCCCTATGATTCCAGGTCAGAGATGAAAATTAATCGTCCGAGGAAGAGCAATTCCTCCTGTTCTCCTACTTTCCTGGAGCCTAATGTTTTTTTGGCACAGGCACGAGAAAGCTCAGCTCTGCTCCAAATGTACCGCTCCACCCTCACCCAGATTAACATTGGAGAAGATTATGTCCTTATCACACAGGTTAAATCAGACTGCTTATCAAGCGGGTGATTACGGACTTTGAATTACAACTTCATTTATTTCCAGTTACCATAGAGAAAGGGTTTTCCTAGATTAGGTGAGGTAAACCCTAACCCTAGTATGACTTGCTAGGAGTCAAATTTAAAAATTTGAGAAGTATGCTTTCATAACTAATATTGTTCCTAGTCAGAGGTGGGATTCAGCCGGTTCGGGCCAGTTCAAACGACCGGTTGTTAACTGCTGGCTGGCCTCACCCCTTTTTGCCCCGCCCCTTCTAGGAGTCTCCACATGCTCTATTCTGGCTCCCAGCTAAGTGCAGGGAGGTCTAGTAGCCCCAAAAAGGGGTGCCGGGATGTGTGTATGGCACGCCCCCCCCCCCGCAGCCCATTTTTGCTCCTAGGAAGCTGTAGGGAGACCTACTATGCCCAAAAGTGGGCACGGGGGAGGGGTGCAAGAGGCTGAGTGCTGCCTGTCACACCCCACTGGCCACGCCCACCATGGCCATTCCCACCCAGCTGGTCATTAGGGTAGAGAACCGGTTGTGAATCCCGCCACTGTTCCTAGTTACTGTGAGTCACATTAAGGAAAAGGATGAATGGTTCCCTCCAGAGGTGGGTTCCTACCAGTTCGCACCTATTCGGTAGAACCGATTCGTCAAATCTACCGAACCGGTTAGAAGAGGTTCCACCAGTGGACCCGGAAAGCCGGCCACACCTACAGAAGAGGTTCCAAACACTTTTGAAACCCACCACTGGTCCTTGGATAGGATTATTCTACACTATCATGCTCATATTTATAAAACTCAGTGCCTCTGTGAAAGGTAAGGATGACTACTGCGTTTGTGGTGCAATCAGAACATTGCGTGTGTTGAAGTTGTTTTAACGCAAACCAAAGATGCCTTTTAAGAAACAACTTTACATCATATTCTTATGCATGCCAGTGCTGTGTGTGAGGTAATTTAAGGTGGTTCTGACAAGTGTCGTCGGCATCTTCATATCCGGTCACATGGGCGGCAAGCCACTCCCATCCGGTCACATGGGCGGCAAGCCACTCCCATAAAGGAGGCCACACCCACAGAGTAGGTTCGAACAATTTTTGGAACCCACCACTGGTTCCCTCAGATCTCTAAGCCACAAATCCCACCTGCCTGCAGGAAGAACAACCAGCAAGGACTCTTCGTGACATGGCGTGGGGGTGAGTCTCAGCAGATTTTTTAAGATAGGTGGGATTGGCCAACAGTCAAGTTGCATGACTAACATGTAGCAGGTGCGAAGCAAGAGGAAGTTCTCCAGATGATCGTCACAATGCCTTCTTTGTGCCTGCTACCAGCTGACATTTCCGGGAAAGGTTATTATGTTTTTTTCTGGAAAATCATTAAGCCCATGTTTCAGAAATAGCCTAGCTCAGGGATCTCCAACCTTGACCCGTGGCCTTCAACTCCATGGCCAGTTGAGGAATTCTGGGAGTTGAAGTCCACAAGTCTTCAAAGTTGCCAAGGTTGGACATCCCTGGCCTAGCTGATACCCACTGTGTATGGAATAGAGGCCTAAGATGAAACAGGGAATCCACAGTGCATCCAACGGTGACAGAATTAGCAGGATTTAGTTATGGTGGCACAGTGGTGAGAGTGCAGTACTGCAGGCTCCTTCTGCTAACTGCCGGCTGCATGCAGTTTGACAGTTCGAATCTCACCAGGGCTCAAGGTTGGTTCAGTCTTCCATCCTTCCGTGGTGGGTAAAATGAGGAACCAGCTTGTTGCGGGGCAATATGCTGACATATAAAATCTAAGTGCCATTGCTATTTATCTGGCAGAAACCGGCTCTTTCTCTTCACTTGTTGACAGTGTTGTGGTCCACTGGCGGCCCCGGGGAGCTGGCAGAAGAGACATTCTGTACTACAATACATGACTAGTGCACATTCAAAATGGTGCTAAGGTTGTGTTTGCATGCTTACCACCCAACAATCAGGTGCAGACTCATTAAAGCAGCTGCATCTTTCTTTTTATAAAGTTTTTTATTTTTCATTTTCATAACATACAGTCACATGTATGCTATTACATAACCAACATCCTATTGTATTATTTAAATGTTTACATCAATTCATCTTACCAACAACTCCCAGAAACAATTATTGGCTCTTCTGCTCTCCATACACCATATTTGTACCTTATCCATCACTTTCTTCTCCCTCTCTCCTCCCACTCCCTACCTCCTTTCTTCCCTTTGTCATCCTTCTCTTCTCTACTTCCCCTTCCTCTCTCCTTCTCCTCTCTCCCCTTTCCACTCCTCCTTTCTCTCCTCTTCTTCCCCCCACCCCTTGCCCTCTCTTCTATCCCTCTCTTCTTCCCTTACCTCTCTCCTCTACTTCCCGCTCTTCATCTCATTTACTTGGTGTATTTCAGCTTCTGAGCAAGCTCCATTTTATGTTGATGGTATGTATAAATCCCTTTTCAATATACATATTTAATTTTAACCTGTATTCTCTTCCTTTAAAAAAAAATAGAACAAAAAAGTATACGCATATAGTAATTTCATATAGCCAGCCTAATTTTGGCCGAGATATAGACCTGGTTACATTTCCCCGCTATTCTCATCATTATATAATTATACATCCTTACATGCCCCCAATTTGTGATTCTGTCTTTTAATATCAACAGTTTCCCATTGTAGATATATTTCTGCTGCCAATTACCTCCAATAGACCGATTAGATCCCACAGATTAGGCCTCCTCCGAATTCCATCCGCTGGCCAATGCCGACTGGCGATTACCCGGAGGAGGGCCTTCTCTGTGGCTGCTCCGACCCTCTGGAACGAACTCCCCGTGGAGATTCGAACCCTCACCACCCTCCAGGCCTTCCGCAAAGCCCTTAAAACCTGGCTGTTCCGACAGGCCTGGGGCTAAAGAGCTTTTGCCCCCCCTCTCGAATGGTATGACTGCTGTGTGTTTTTAAATTATGTATTGTTATGTTCCGTCTTTTATTTCTTGTCTGTACCCCCCTCCCCTGATTTGAATTGTGAGTCGCCCTGAGTCCCCTTGGGGAAAAGGGCGGCATATAAATGTAATAAAATCAAAATCAATCAAATCAAATTTCATGTTCCCTCTCCATTTTTTTCCATACCTTGGATTAGATTACCCTTAATTGTCTCTAAATGGCAATCCTCGCTGTTCAATGTTCATTACAATTCCCTTATTCTATTATATAAAATAACAAACGGTAAACATCTCACTTTAGTCATCATCTTAAAAGTTCTATATATGCATCTTTTCTTAGAGTCACACAACTGCTTTCATGTGTACCTGGGGAGAAAGATATGTTCGCTTCAAGGAGTTGTGGATTGATGCTATATCCCATTGCTTTTGAATCTCAATTGCCGCAGTACCCCGATTTCGAGGGCTACAATTTTCTGTGTTTGCGTTCTGACCCAGCTCCTCAAATACGACAAACCCTTTGAAGTTAAATCAATGATTCCTTTATTAGGAGCGGCCGCTGCCCTGGCGAAAAGTTTCTCTCTCAACACAGACTAACAAGTCTGTTTGGCAGGGAGATGAATAGTTGTCTGCCACATCTATTCATCTCTGCCCCCTGCCTTTTATCCCCAGAGCTAGGGGGGGGGGGGCTTCACTAGCAGCGGTGGCTCTTCCATCCCAAGGACCAGCCCATAGATTTTCACTGCTCTCCTCTCCTCTGTCACCTCTATTCATCTCCGCCCCAGCCTTTTATCCCAAGAGCTAGGGTGGGGCTTCACTAGCAGCAGTGGCTCTTCTGTTCCAAGGACCAGCCCATATATTTCCACTGCTCTTCTCTCCTCTGCCACATTTATTCATCTCCGCCCCAGCCTTTTATCCGAAGAGCTAGGGTAGGGCTTCACTAGCAGCGGTGGCTCTTCCATCCCAAGGACCAGCCCATAGATTTCCACTGCTCTCCTCTCCTCTGCCGCATCTATTCATCTCCGCCCCCTGCCTTTTATCCCCAGAGCTAGGGTGGGGCTTCAGTAACAGCAGTGGCTCTTCTGTTCCAAGGACCGGCCGATAGATTTCCACTGCTCTCCTCTCCTCTGCCTTCTGCGCATCCGCGCGTCATGCACTGGACCTAGCTGTTTCTCCTCTTCCTCATCAGCCACCTCCAGACCTGGGGTATGTTGACTCTCCATATGAGGGCTGACTCCACGGCCCAGGTTTCAGTTCTGTCTCTCTCTCTCTCTGATAGCTCCATTCCCCCTTCTCCCTCGGAGCGCTCAGGTTCCCTTGAGGCTGACCAGAGTTAGTACCTCCGAACTGGTAGTAATTTGGCGGCCCGGGTTGCAGGAACTGGCAGCAACCCAGGCCTGCCACGTCGCCAAACTGGTTCTCTCAGGGGGTGCCATAGGCACCACCATCTTGTTTTTGCCCAGAACAATTTTTGTTGCACGGCGCACGGGCGTCCCTGAGCGAATCGGCAGTAGTGGCAGCCGGAACACACACACGCCGATTCCGACCCTGATTTCACCTTCGTGGAGACAAAGCCACAACAGTTTGATTGACACCATACTTCGTTTGATTCAGTGTTCTAAAGTACAACTATCCCCTAAGCAGATGTGTTAGACTTCAGATTCACGTCCTAAGTGATGAATATGTCCCTGGTCTTCTCTTTAGTAGTCCTGATTAATAAGAGAGGCTCCACGGATTGGTGATTCCAAAGAAGGACTTTCAGAATATATGGTGACGTGTCTTGGAAGAAGCATATTTATAGAGGGAGGCACTTGACAAGGGATGGCAATTATGGGACATTAAAGTCCTTTGCAAGGTCTCTCTAATCTGGTGGGAAATCACAACCATGCGGAAGTTCGGCACCACCGCTGTAGATACAAGGTAAAGGTTTCCCTTCCAGTCGTGTCAAATTGTGGGATGTGGCGCTTATCCTCCGTTTCTGGGCTGAAGAAGCCAGCGTTGTCCAAAGACATTTTCTGTGGCTATGTGGCCAGCGTGGGTATACGTCAAAGGCACACGGAATGCTGTTACCTTCCCAGGGGTACCTATTTATCTACTCGCATTTGCTTGCTTTCGAATGGCGAGGTGGGCAGGAGCTGGAGCAAGGAACGGGAGCTCACCCACATTGCATGGCGCTCGGGTCTCAAACGCGGTCAGTTTTCCAGCTGATAACCCCAGCGTCTTTAACTGCTGGGCCACCGTCGTACTCTCTTCCACTGTGCACAAATGCGTGCAAAACGGCTGACGGGTGGGATTGATTAGCACAGGTGGTCCTCGACTTACGGCAGCCTGTTTAGTGACTGTTCCAAGTCACAACGGCCCTGAAAAAAGTGACTTATGGCCATTCATCACACTTCATTCTATCATTGCAGCATCCCCATGGTCACATAATCAAAATTCAGATACTTGGCAACTGACTTGTATTTATGACGGCCGCAGAGTCCCGGGGGTCATGTGATCGGCTTTTGCGGCTTTCTGACAAGCAAAAGTCCACGGGGAAAGCCGGATTCCCTTAACGACCGTGTTGCTAACTCAGTAACTGCCATGATTCACTTAATGATTCACAGTGGCAAGGAAAGCGGTAAAAGGGGCAATTAACAAATAATTCACCTGGCAACATAAAGGGAAGAGATATGCTTTATGCCCTCTCTGGGCTTTCGAATTGGAGCCTGTATTCTGATTGGTTGTCAGGCTCCCATGGGGCCATGCAGGGGCAACTCTGTAGGCTGTCCTGAGTCCCGGGCTTGGTTGACTTTTGCTGGGTGATGATGTAATGAAAGGGTATTATGGCTCTGCCCGAAGGAGGTAGATCTTAGTTATATAGCAGTAAATGGCTAACCTTTTTGGCACAAAGCACCGAAAGTACATGCACAAATGCGCACACCCATAATGCAATGCATGTGCAACCCCATGTGCACCCCACCCTGTGCATGCACACATGACTGCACACACATGCCCTGCCCCGTGCATGAGCATGTATCTCCCACGCATGCACTCGAGACCCCCTGTATGCGCATGTGACCCCGCGTGTGACCCGACCCCTGTGCATGCGTACAGGACCCCCACACATTTATCCTGCGCCTTACATGGTGCAGCAGAGCTGAGCTGGGGCAACAGCTCGCGTGCCCGCAGAAAGTAGTAGTAGTAGCAGTAGCAGTTAGACTTATATACCGCTTCATAGGGCTTTCAGCCCTCTTTAAGCGGTTTACAGAGTCAGCATATCGCCCCCAACAATCTGGGTCCTCATTTCACCCACCTCGGAAGGATGGAAGGCTGAGTCAACCTTGAGCCGGTGAGATTTGAACCGCTGAACTGCAGATAACAGTCAGCTGAAGTGGCCTGCAGTACTGCACCCTAACCACTGTGCCACCTCGGCATGCTACAGGTTCCCCATCATGATTATATAGAATAGACTGGCTCAGGCCTTAATGTCCCATTGACAAAGGTGGAGGCAGCTGAGTTTCCGTCTCCCTTTTAGGGGAAATATTTCCTAAAAGATCTCATGTTCCTAGGAGAGGGGTGGGTGCTAACTTCCCGCAGCCTCTTCCCTCCGGGTCTGAATATCTGCCTCCCCCACACCCAAAAAATAATTCTTTATTCCCCCCCACCTCCCACCTGATGGGGGATTCAAAAGAGACAAAGGCTCTGCTGCCCCTCGACCAGCCCACAGCCCCATAGAGCGAGCTCTGCCTTGTCTGGAGACCCGGGAATAGTTCCTGTCTGGGGTTTGTCTGGGAGGAGGAGTGGGGGGTGGGGTGGGGGTTGTTGCTTGCCAAAGTTGGTGGAATTCGAAGAATGCCATCGGCATGCTTGAGGGGACAGCTTTAGAGTCCGGCAGTTGGAAGGAATGCCATCTCCCTCCAGTTCCATAGCAACCGACTGACCAAGAATAAAACTCTTTTTTAAAAAATATATTATTATTATTATTATTATTAAAGTCTCTCATCTCCCCTCTCCTGTGCCCACACGCCGTCTGGAATAGAGGTCTGAGTGAGCCCATGCTCAGAGAGAGAGAGACAGATAGATAGATATACGTAAGTGAATTGTTTTCTGATTTGGGGGAGCCGTTTCCATGGGGTTATTCCCTTGCTTTGTCCTTCCTGCACAATTGTGCGTATACATGTGTACATCTCTCTGTTTCCTGGGGGAGGGGGGGAGGGGGGAGAGGAGTCCTTTTAGGGCTTTTTAAAAAAACAATTAGAACTGCATGCGGCTGTCGGTGTGAGAGGATTCAACCGGTCCCTTGTAATGAAGAAAAGCTGTTCTTTTCTTTCTGTTTAAGTGTCTGTTTTTCAAAGTTTTGTTTAATTTAGTTTAATTATTTTATTTTATTTATTCAGAATAAAGCTGGAAGGGATCTGGAAGGTCTTCTAATCCAACCTCCTGCTCAAACAGGAGACTCCATGCCGTTTCATTTCAGAGAAGTGGCTGTTCTATATTTGTTTTGTTTTGTTTTGTAAACTTAAACTTAAACTTACTTAAATGTAAACGTAAACGTAAACTTAAACGTAAACTTAAACTTACTTAAACGTAAACGTAAACGTAAACGTAAACGTAAACGTAAACGTAAACTTAAACTTAAACTTAAACTTAAACTTAAACTTAAACTTAAACTTAACTTTAAACTTAAACTTAAACTTAAACTTAAACTTAACTTTAAACTTAAACTTAAACTTAAACTTAAACGTAAACGTAAACGTAAACGTAAACGTAAACGTAAACGTAAACTTAAACTTAAACTTAAACTTAATCTTTTACTTTTACTTTTTTACTTTTACTTTTACTTTTTTTACTTTTTTACTTTTTTTACTTTTTTTACTTTTTACTTTTTTTACTTTTTTACTTTTACACTTTTTTACTTTTACTTTTACACTTTTTTACTTTTACTTTTACACTTTTACACTTTTACACTTTTACACTTTTACACTTTTACACTTTTACACTTTTACACTTTTACACTTTTACACTTTTACACTTTTACACTTTTACACTTTTACACTTTTACACTTTTACACTTTTACACTTTTACACTTTTACACTTTCACTTTCACTTTCACTTTCACTTTCACTTTCACTTTCACTTTCACTTTACTTACATTACATTTATATAGCCATCCATCTTATAACCAACTCTGGATGCCTCTGAATCTAAAGTTAAAACAGCACAAAACCCATAGTAAAATGATTAAACTAGCCCATCAGAAACCTGAAACGTTCCCCTACTTGTATTGTATGGTGTTTTTTTTTAGAATCTGCTTGGAATAGCCTTTTCGTTAGAAGATGGGACAGACCCTTCAGAGGGAATAAATTAAATGTAATCCATGTATGCATTCTTAATATATACCGTATTTAAATCATGAAGTGTTCATATCCTCCTTTTTGGAGCTACTTTGGGCTGCTGGTCATGTGAAAATCTAAAAACAGCTGCCCTCTGGATTGCAGATTATAGAATAACAAGGTTGGAAGGGACCTTGAAAGTCTTCTCTCAAGAAAGAAATCCAGACCATTCTGGACAAATAGCTGTCCAATCTCTTCTTAACAATCTCCAGTGTTGGGGCATTCACAACTTCTGGAGGCAATTTCTGTTCCACTGATTCATTGATCTCACCGTCAGGAAATTTCTCCTTAGTTCTAAGTTGCTTCTCTCCTTGATTAGTTTCCACCCATTGCTTCTTGTCCTACCCTTAGGTGCCTTGGAGAATAACTTGACTCCCTCTTCTTTGTGGCAACCCCTGAGATATTGGAACACTGCTATCATGTCTCCCCTAGTCCTTCTTTTCATTAAACTAGACATACCCAGTTCCTGCAACAGTTCTTCACAGGTTTTAGCAGAGGTGGGTTCCTACCGGTTCGCACCGGTTGGGTAGAACCGGTTCGTCAAATCTACCGAACCGGTTAGAAGAGGTTCCACCAGTGGACCCGGAAAGCAGGCCACAGTTACAGAAGAGGTTCCAATTTTTTTGGAAACCCACCACTGGGTTTTAGCCTCCAGTCCCCTAATCCTCTTTATTGTTCTTCTCTGCACTCTTTCTAGAGTTTCAACACCCTTTTTTGTATCGTTGCAACCAACCTGGATGCAGTATTCCAAGTGTGGCGTTACCAAAGCAGTATAAAATGATACTATCACTTCATGTGATCTTGATACCATTCCTCTGTTGATACAGAGATGACTAACAGCATCTTGCTTGAGTTAGGCCTGTTTTTCTTAATCTAAGCCTTGTTAAGGATAAACCTACTGAAAGGAAGAGAAGGAAAGAGGAAGGAAAAGAAGGGAAAGAAGGAAAAGAAGGGAAGGGGAAAGGAAGGACGGGAAGGAAAAGAAGGGAAAGGAAAGGAAGAGATGGAATTGGAAAGGATAGGACAGAAAAAGAAAGGAGCATATTTTTAAAATAAGCCTGAAAATGCTTCCCCACTTATTGGTTGATTTTTGAAAGATAATTTTCTTTATGAAACCAACTTATACGGCTACCCATATCACACACGGATCTCTCACGTCTGAAGTTTGAGGAGTCCCAGACATCAAAGGGTCATCTGAAATTGCAGATACGGAACCAAATCTGCTTTGGTCATCCGGAAGCCCAGGAGATAATTTTAGTGCAAGATGATATCGCTGTAAGAAAGATATGGGGGAGATACCTTCACCCATGGAAAGGTAATCATTATCACCTGAGGGCTGTCAGGTTTCCTGAAGGCAAATTTGGCTGCTGTCTCAGGTTCCTGGGAATAATTTGGCCTGCAGGCAGCTGGGAAAGTGAAGTAAATTGGCTGGGGTTTTCAACAGGGCAGGTATCATTTACCTGTCCTGGGCAACCTGTGGAAAAAAAGTGTTGTCATGGCAGAGAAACAAATGTGGAATCTGTCTTCTCGGCCCTAACAGGCAAGAGTCTCAAAATTAAACTACTACTTTTATTGAAAGAACATCGTCTTTGAAGAAAGAGCTGGTCAGTTAACCAAGTTAATACTTCCAGGAGCAAAAAATCATTTTTAGTTTTAGCATTCAGCTTTTGTTCGGAGACATCCTCCATCCTTTTCGTCCTCATCTCCGCTTCTCAATGAAGCATAGAAGGTGTTTTTATTATTATTATTATTATTATTTATAGGCCGCCCTTTTCCCTGAGGGGACTCAGGGCGGCTTACAATATATAGGGAGGGGAGTACAAGACAATAAAACGTAGAACAATACATAAATAAAAAATAGTACACACCATTCATCATTCGGGTGGGGATGGATTGTGATTTTTATCCCCAGGCCTGGCGGGATAGCCAGGTCTTGAGGGCTGTGCGGAAGGTTTGGACGGTGGTGAGGGTACGAATCTCCACGGGGAGATCGTTCCAAAGGGTCGGAGCTACTACTGAAAAGGCTCTCCTTCTGGCTGGCGCTTCCCAAGAGCATGAAGCAAACTCCTGGTCACCACAAAAAACCCTTTTATTGATTGACTGTGAATTCTGCTCATTCACATCCAGCAAAGTCTTTCAAGGGAGGATTTACAGTCACAGACCTTACCTGGCTTGGAGAGCTGCCAGGCCGACATCTGCAAAACTTGGTAAGGAGACTCGGAGAGTCACAAATCAATTAAGCGAACTAATTGTCTCCTGCAAACTCCACTCCCCTTTTGCTCCTCTTTTATTTCCTCCGGGAGGGGCAATTCATCATCCACCTGTGGCCTTACTCCCAAGTCGAGCCCTGTTCTTTAGCTGTTCCCTTCGTCTGACAACTCTGCACATGCGCGCACTGGGAACAGGCTCCAGCTGTTCTTCTGCCTCACTGATGTCTGACTGCGAAGGCAGCTGATAACTGGCATACAGCTCTGGCCCCCTCTCTGCCTCCGACACAGAGCCCTCATCCGAGCCTTCCCCAGGTTCCAGGACTGGCCCATGTTCCTCCCCAACCTCCTCACTGTCCGAATCTGTGGGCCCCAACAGAAGGAGCTTCTTGGATGAGAAGCAAAACGTTTTCAAATGAAAAAAAAAAAAACATCAGAAAGTCCAGTTGCCTTTTGGAAATAGCACCTTTGGGGCAATTGCTTTAGAGAGCCGAGGTGGCGCAGTGGTTAAATGCAGCACTGCAGGCTACTTCAGCTGACTGCAGTTCAGCAGTTCGGCTGTTCAAATCTCACCGGCTCAGGGTTGACTCAGCCTTCCATCCTTCCGAGGTGGGTAAAATGAGGACCCGGATTGGTGGGGGTGATATGCTGACTCTGTAAACTGCTTAGAGAGGGCTGAAAGCTCTGTGAAGAGGTATATAAGTCTAACTGCTAACTAACTAACTAACTAGATGTGCTGTCTGGGGAATTCTGGGAGTTGAAGTCCACAGTTCTTAAGAGTGGTGGAGTTTCATGAGGCGCCAGGCTGATCTCTGCAAAACTTGGCAAAGAGTCTCGGAGATGTCTCCAGAAGCTGTGGGTGCTCCAACACTGGAAGTTTTTAAGAAGACATTGGAGAACCATTTGTCTGAGATGATGTAGCTTTCCCCCTCTGGGCAGGGGGTTGGACTAGAAGACCTCCAAGGTCCCTTCCAACTCTTGTTATTGTATTCTATTCTAAATCGGGGATGGTCAGTCTAGAGAAAAGAAGGATTAGGAATGACATGATAGCAGCATTCCAGTATTTGAGAGGCTGCCACAAAGAAGAGGGGGTCAGTTTATTTTCCAAAGCACCAGAAGGCAAAAGGTTGCTTCTCTCCTTGATTAGTTTCCATCCGTTGTTTCTTGTCCTGCCTTTTGGTGCTTTGGAGAATAGCTTGACTCCCTCTTCTTTGTGGCAGCCCCTCGGATACTGGAATATTGCTATCACCTCTCCCTTAGTCTTTCTTTTCTCTAGACTAGCCAAACGCGAATCCTGCAGACACTGAACAATAGTTCTGTTCAGTGGTGGGTTTCAAAAACTGTTTGAACCTACTCTGTGGGTGTGGCCTCCTTTGTGGGAGTGGCTTGCTGCCCATGTGACCGGATGGGAGTGGCTTACCGCCCATGTGACCGGATATGAAGATGCCGACGACACTTGTCAGAACCACCTTAAATTACCTCTCACACAGCACTGGCATGCATAAGAATAGGATGTAAACCTGTTTTTTAAAAGGCATCTTTGGTTTGCGTTAAAACAACTTCAACACACGCAATGTTCTGATTGCACCACAAACGCAGTAGTCACCCTTACCTTTCACAGAGGCACTGAGTTTTATAAATAGGAGCATGATAGTGTAGAATAATCATATCCAAGGACCAGTGGTGGGTTTCAAACAAATTTTGGAACCTCTTCTGTAGGTGTGGCCTGCTTTCCGGGTCCACTGGTGGAACCTCTTCTAACCGGTTCGGTAGATTTGACGAACCGGTTCTACCGAATAGGTGCGAACTGGTAGGAACCCACCTCTGGTTCTGTTGGAAGAAATGTCCATCTGGGTTTGGTTCCAAGTGAGGAAAAAGATACTGGATTCATGGAGGCTGCTTGGAAAGATGGTTTAATGGGTGGATAGGATAATATGGTTTGAGGTCCTGGGCAAAAAGGCGTGTGTGTGTGAAAGAGGGGGGGGGGAGAGATTTATACCCTCTGTTGGGCTTTGAATTTAAGCTTTTATTCTGATTGGTTGTCAGACTCCCATGGGGCCATGCAGGGGCAACTCTTTAGGCTGTCCTGAATCCCAAACTTGGTTGACTCGTGCTAGATGATGATATAATGAAAGGGCTTTGGGATTCCTATTGTAGCTCTGCCTGAATGAGGTAGATCTTTGTTATGTAGAATAGACTGGCCAGACCATAATGGTCCATTGACAAAGGTATGTGTGTGTGGGGGGGTTAATTTCTGCCTCCCTTTTAGGGGAAATATTCTGCCCTTTTAATATTGAAAGGACTTTGGGATTCCTATTATGGCTCTGCCTGAAGGAGGTAGATCTTTGTTATGTAGAATAGACTGACCCAGACCTTAATGGTCCATTGACAAAGGTGTGTGGGAGTGTGTGTGTGTGTGAATTTCTGACTCCCTTTTGGAGGAAATATTCTGCCCTTTTTATATTGAAAGGACTTTGGGATTCCTATTATGGCTCTGCCTGAAGGAGGTAGATCTTTGTTATGTAGAATAGACTGGCCCAGGCCTTAATGGCCCATTGACAAAGGTTGAGCGGGGTGAATTTCTGCCTCCCTTTTAGGGGAAATATTCTTCCTTTTTAATATTTCTAAAAATATTTCATTTTTCTAGGCGAGGGCTGGGTGCTAACTTCCTACAGTTCCCTCCCTGAACTGAGGATAGTAGAACACATCCAAAAGTTGCTACTCTCAGTGAGAAAATACGATGTTATGGTTCCGAAACCTTGATTTGTGTTGGCTGTGTGTTTGTTGTAACTTAATGCCAGGAGAGGAATTCGCTCTGTGCTTTGGCCTTTCAGCGTTATATTTGCAAACCTCATTTGAAATGGCAAATAATTCATAATCCCCGTGGGTCAGAGGGCACTTTTTCAGTCTGGATTTGTGGGGTGGACTACGAAGTCACCCACGGGGTGGAGTGTGGGAGAAAAACTTTTGTTTATTTTAGAGGTGGATTGCTGTGGAGCTCTCTGTATTTTCCCTGGCGCGGTTTCAGAAGAGCAAAAACTGGAGTTTATTTTCGTACGCTTTTTATCAGTCCTAGATTAATGCTGTTCATTATAAGGGTGTTTTCACTGGCTCCAACTCCACCGAAAGTTGTGTCAAGAAAAAGCGTGTGCATTCTTTTTCTCTCTCTCTCTTTTTTTTACGATCTGCTTTCTCTCATTTTTACGATCCGCTTCCTGCTCGCCGTTAAGAGACATATAGCTGACTGATGAATTTAAATTCTTCCAGGGCATAATCCAAGGCCTGTTTCTGGAAGCTTTCAATTAATTGCTTGATATAGCTAAAGGAGACATTTTTGCACTGGAGAATGTTGTGTGACCTGAGGGGCTGCTGAGGTCGAGGGTTCATGTTTCCCTTTGTGGCCTGACCACATTACACAACGTCAATTTTGATACTAAGCAAAAATGTACAGAATCCCGCTATAACCTTAGCTCTTGGGCAATGTTGGACATCGTTAAAAGCAAATTTGGATACAGACTAAAGCATAGAATATTCTATTCTATTCCTATTCTATTCTATTTTATTCTACTCTACTCTACTCTTATCCTATCCTATCTTAACTTATCCTATCCTATCCTATCCCTATCCCTATCCCTATCCCTATCCCTATCCCTATCCCTATGCCTATCCCTACCCCTACCCCTATCCCTACTCTACTCTATTCTTATCCTATCCTATCCTACCCTACCCTACCCTATCCTACCCTACCCTACTCTACTCTACACTATCCCTATCCCTATCCCTATCCCTATCCCTATCCCTATCCCTACTCTACTCTACTCTATTCTACTCTACTCTATTCTTATCCTATCCCATCCCTATCCTATCCCTATCCTATCTTATCCTATCCTACTCTACTCTACTCTACTCTACCCTATTCTATTCTATTCTATTCTATTCTATTCTATTCTATTCTATTCTATTCTATTCTATTCTATTCTATTCTATTCTATTCTACTCTTATCCTATCCTATCCTATCCCATCCCTATCCCATCCCTATTCCATCCCTATCCTATCCCTATCCTATCCTATCCTATCCTATCCTATCCCTATTCTATTCTATTCTATTCTACTCTTATCCTCTCCTCTCCTACTCCTATCCCTATCCCTATTCCTACTGTACTCTACTCTATTCTTATCCTATCCTATCCTACCCTACCCTACTCTACTCTATTATCCCTATCCCTATCCCTATCCCTATCCCTATCCCTATCCCTACTCTACTGTACTCTACTGTACTGTACTGTACTCTATTCTTATCCTATCCTATCCCACCCCTATCCTATCCCTATCCTATCGTATCCTATCCTACTCTACTCTACTCTACTTACTCTACTCTTACTCTATCCCTATTCTATTCTATTCTATTCTATTCAACTCTTATCCTATCCTATCCTATCTCTATTCTATTCTTTTCTTATCCTATCCTATCCTATCCTATCCTATTATCTATCTATCTATCTATCTATCTATCTATCTATCTATCTATCTATCTATCTATCTATCTACTCTCTCTGTCTGCCTGCCTATCCTATCCTATCCTATCCTATCCTATCCTATCCCTATCCTATCCTATTCCTATTCTATTCTATTCTATTCTATTCTATTCTATTCTATTCTACTGTACTCTTATCCTATTGTTTTTGCAGGTAAAACTAAGCAATGAAGAACAGAAAAACAAACCTAGTTCCAGTGAGATGTTGAAGGCCAAAGTGGGTGCCTTCTTTTGATCCTAAGGAATTATAAACGATAAATGTGGTCAGGCCCAAGCATATTTTGGAACTCCTTTTTCCTGCTTGTCAATTATTCTGATTATCTCATCAAGAATATCTCTGATGAATGCTGCATCATCAGAAACAACAGATCTAACCTTGCATTAAATCATCCTCTCTGGCAATTTTCCAAGATCGCATCCTCCCAAATTCCTATAACCGAGAGAGTTTGCACAACAATTAGCAGCAGACAAATAGTTTTAGAGCATCCAACGAATTTTCCATTGCTGTCTGTAACCACAATCCAGAGAAGGGGTGTGTGTGTGTGTTAAACCTTAAAATGTTTTAAACCAGAGAGCAGAATGAATTTTTAACAAATATACAGTATGCGGAAGACAGATTAGGGCAGTGCTTTCCAAACTTGGCAATTTGAAAATGCATAGATCACAACAGTAGAAGGTCACGCGTCTTCAGGTTGCCAAATTTCAGACTCTGGATTAGAGAGTGAAAAGATTTTAGAAAGTTTTTCATTATTGCGAAGTTAAGTTGGCGTCACTTTACGGATGCCAGTTCCGTTGCAAAGCTAGTTCTGAAATACAGGTAGTCCTCAACTCACGACCAAGATTGAGCTCCACATTTCTTTTTTAAAAAAAACAAACGTTTTTTTTTTACAAAACGAACAACACACACACATGATTTTCTCTTAAGGATCAAAGGGAGTTGAGGTTCCTCATCTGTTTAAAACGTCAACAGATGGGGGGAAAACAGTGGAGAAAATGGTCCTTAAACAAAACAAAAAAAATGGCTAGTTCCCACAAAATAATTCTCTTCTACCTCTCCTCTATCATCAAAGGGCCGTAGTGGCGCACTGGTTAGAATGCAGTATTGCAGGTTAACTCACTGCTCACGCCAGGAGTTCAATTCTCGCCAGCTGAAAGTCAACTCAGCCTTCCATCCTTCCGTGGTGGGTAAAATGAGGACCCAGATTGTTGGGGGGCAATAAGGCTGACTCTGTAAACACTTTACAGCGTAAAGCACTTTCGGGGGCGCCATAGATGCCGCCATCTTGTTTTTTTGCTTCTGCGCATGCGCATGTAGCAAGCATCAAGTGCGTCCCTGAGCGAAGCGGCAGAAACAGAAGTCGGAGTCCACTCCTGGAACCATGGTGGTGCAGACTGCAGTATTGCAGGCTAATTCTCCCGACTGTCAGCAGTTTGATCCTGACCGGTTCAAGGTTGACTCAGCCTTCCGTCCTTCCGAGGTCAGTAAAACGAGGACCCAGATTGTTGGGGGGCGATAAGGCTGACTCTGTAAACACTTTACAGCGTAAAGCACTGTAAAGCGGTATATAAGTATACTATTTGCTGTTCGATTCCAATCAACACATTTAATTATCCGAGTTTCATCACATCGGAGCGGCGAAAATATGTGCAGCCCTGGGAATCGTATCTCTTTAATCCGCTGGCTTAAAAGCTGCCCCTACAGGAAGCATCCAACGGCTATTTCAATGCCGGATCGGAATGTCTTTACCCTTTTTTTCCCCCCTCCACTCAAAAGTGCTGATAGCATTTCAGGTTTCCTGTCTGGAGAGCCACAGAGGAGGTCTTGTTCCTCAAGGGACAGGCCCCGGTTTTCATTTCCCTTCTCCTGCTCATTAACATTTTTCCCACTTGTAATGAATCCAGAAAAGTATGCAGGTCTCCCTCTTGGGTGACCCTCCTGGGTGTGTAGGTGTGTATGTGTGGGTGAAAAGCAGCCTGTGTGGTTATTAAAGAAAACAATAAACGGCTTGAAGAGTCGAAAGGGGTATTAGCAATCTCTCTTGGCTCCCAAGTATCCTGGGCGATCTTATCTTTTTAATGAAAATAATTCAGCTTCACCTTCTTCCAAGCAGCCTGTCCACATTTTTTTACCCCCCTGTGGTATTTGCTCGGAGTGATTAACTCCAGGAGTGGAGTTCCACCCACGCTGTTCTCCAGACAGGCCAAATTCTGCCAAATTTGATTCAGTTATATTTCACCACTGAATACAGTGTCAACTCATCCTTGAGTTAACAACCGTGCATGTTCAGACAGTGAGGAGGTTGGGGAGGAAGATGGGCCAGTCCTGGAGTCTGGGGAAGGCTCTGATGAAGGCTCTGTGTCAGAGGCAGGAAGGGGGGCAGAGCCGTATGCCAGTTATCAGCTGCCTTCAGAGTCAGACATCAGTGAGGCAGAAGAACAGCAGGAGCCTGTTCCCAGTGTGCGCATGCGCAGAGTTGCCAGGTGAAGGGAACAGCTAAAGAACAGGGGACAACTTGGGAGTAAGGCCACAGGTGGATAGCAACAGCAGTAGCTGTTAGACTTATATACCGCTTCATAGGGCTTTCAGCCCTCTCTAAGCGGTTTACAGAGTCAGCGT
The DNA here is from genome assembly GCF_009769535.1 of Thamnophis elegans. Lineage (NCBI taxonomy): Eukaryota > Metazoa > Chordata > Lepidosauria > Squamata > Natricidae > Thamnophis > Thamnophis elegans. Next base: position 7,778,229 of record NC_045549.1, read on the forward strand.
ATCGCCCCCACAGTCTGGGTCCTCATTTCACCCACCTCGGAAGGATGGAAGGCTGAGTCAACCTTGAGCCGGTGAGATTAGAACCGCTGAACTGCAGATAACAGTCAGCTGAAGTGGCCTGCAGTACTGCACCCTAACCACTGCGCCACCTCGGCTCTCTGGATGATGAATTGGCCCCTCCCAGAGGAAATAAAAGAGGAGCGAAAGGGGAGTGGAGTTTGCAGGAGGCAATTAGTTCGCTTCATTGGTTCGTGACTCCCCAAGACTCCTTGCCAAGTTTTGCAGATCTCGGCCTGGCAGCTCTCCAAGCCAGATAAGGTCGGTGACTGTAAATCCTCCCTTGAAAGACTGGATGTGAATGAGCAGAAATCACAGTAAATTAATAAAAGGTTTTTTTGTCGGGACAAGGAGTTTGCTTCAGGCTCGGTCAGAACAGTTCATTTAGTGACTGTTGAAAGTTATAATGACATGCAAAAACATGACTTATGACTGTTTTCCATACTTGGCAACTGACTCAGGTTTATGACGGTTCCAGTGTCCCGGGGGCATGTGATCACTTTTTGCAACCTTCCAATGAGCAAAGCCAATGGGGAAACCAGATTCACCTAACAACTGTGTGACAGCTGCAGGGATTCGCTTAACATCTGTGGCAAGAAAATGGGGCTAAAGCTCACTTAAAACTGCCTGGCTTCGCAATGAAACTTTGAGGATCGATTGTGGGGTCCTTGGTGCTCTCTGAGCTTGGTGGTTTTCTTGCAGACGTTTCATTACCTGACTAGGTAACATCATCAGTTATAGAAGGGAGTGGGGTTTGTGGAGAGGAGAAGGAGAAGAGGGTGAGGAAGGAGAAAAACTGTGGGGTCCTTGGTGGTTTCTGAGCTTGGTTGTTTCCTTGCAGCTGTTTCATCACCCAGCTAGGTAACATCATCAGTGCTAGAAGGGAGCGGGATTTGTAGAGATGAGGAGGACGGGGAGGGGGAGAAGGGAATGGGGAGGAAGAGGAGGGGAAGAGGAGGATGAGGATCCTTGGTGCTCTCTGAGCTTGGTTGTTCTCTTACAGACGAATACTACCTGCATTTCCCTCAGGTAGTAAACTGGACTAGCATTGATGAAGTTACCTAGTTGGGTCATGAGAAGTCTGGGTAGAAGGGAGAGAAAAAGAAGAAGAGGAGGGAGGAAGAGAAAGAAAGAGAAGGAGAGAAGGTAGGAAGGAGAAGAAAAAGGGTAGGAGTAGGGAAGAGGTAAGGGAAGGAAGAAGGGGATGGAGATGAGGAAGGAAGGAAGTAGAGAAGGAAGGGAGGGAGAAAAGAAAAGAAAGAGAAAACAAGGTGGTATCTTAGCAGGTGCGAAGGATGGTAAACAAAGCATTTTAAACTATACCTTATAACTTTTTAAATGGAATAATAATAATATAAGAATGGCAAAGAAAAAGATTATGTGAATGTATACCCATAACTGTATGTAAGAGATTAAATGACAGTAAAAATATAAAGCATAATATAGGTAAATAATATTTGGTCATAAGTAGCTAAGTTTAAATAAAGAAAGAAATGTACATACAAATGGATAACGAATAAGGAGATTATGAATGAAAGTTGGAAATGTATAGTAGGGAAAACACTAACTGCAAAGAAACCGATGCGGAACTGCGGTATGATATACGATGGAACTTATTGTTCCTATGTTGTTTTTAAGTTATGTGTTTGTTTTTGTTGATGTGCTTATGTGTTTAAAATAAAAAAAATTTATCACACATGAGAAGTCTGCAAGAAAACAACCAAGCTTAGAGAGCACCAAGGACTTCCAAAGGTGGACCATCCTTCCCTTCCTCTGACCCTGGAATTATGGGGGTCCCAGTTGACAGCTCCTTGAAGTTACAAGGACACCTCACAACACACACCTCGCAAACGTACACCTCATGTTTGCACACACACACACCTTTTTTAAAGCAACTCCTGCAAAGGAAAGGGAAACCTGCTGCATTTTGTGGGATTTTCCTTTCGGATGTTGCGATAACGACTTTGAAACTGACTGGTAAGTAAGCCTGCGCGGGAAGCTTTCATTCCTTAAAATTTCCCCAAGGAGAAGGACGAAGATATTCCAGACCGCTCGTGTCTCCCTGGACCTTCCCACAAATGCCTTTTTCTTTGGAATTCGGCCACCTGCTTGCCGCCCTGTGTTTAAAGAAACATTCTTTTCAGCTCAGGGTGTGCGTTTGTGCATGTGTGCGTATGCGTGTGTGTGTGTGTATGTGTGCGCCCTTGGTCTTGTTGCTTTGACACTGGGGCCTTGTTGCCTGTGAAGAGCCACCGTAGGTTACCGCTGGCCAGCTCTTTCCCTGCTCTTTCCTTTTGCTATGCTAACGCCATTCTTGGAAAGTTTCTCCAATCTCCCAGGAGATAAAAACACCAATTATTTTGGCCTGAATAACTTCTGAAAACCATTCAGGACGGTTTTGTGATGAAGGTTGCCAAGGGCTGAACAGGGAATTGTCTGCCAGGGCTTCACTTTATGCAAACTGGCATGGAAGATGGAAAAAATCCAGGGAGCAAATGTGTGATAGAATAGAAGAATAGGGACTGGAATGGAATGGAATGGAATAGAATAAAATAGAATAGAATAGAATAGAATAGAATCTGGAATAGAATCTGGAATAGAATCTGGATAGAATCTGGATAGAATCTGGGAATAGAATAGAATAGAATAGAATCTGGAATAGAATCTGGATAGAATCTGGATAGAATCTGGGAATAGAATAGAATAGAATAGAATAGAATTCTTCATTGGCTAAGTGTGATTGGACACACAAGGAGTTTGTCTTTGGTGCATATGCTCTCTGTGTACATAAGGAGAATAAAAATACATTCATCAAGAATAAAAAGATACAACACTTAGTGATAGTCAAGGTTACTAATCCGCTATCAAATCGTACTAGGAAAAGTAAAAGCAATATAAATTGATAGATACAAGCAACATGGTTATAGTCATAAGTGGGGAGAGATAGATACTAGGAAGAAAGATGATGATGATGATAATAATAACAACAACAACAACAACATCGCGCAGACTGATTATAAATTGCGGCACAATTCAGTAGCACAAATGATCCATTGGAATTTGTGCAAAAATTATAATATTAAAACAGCAACAAACTGGTGGGAACATCAGCCTGAAAAAGTCACCGAAAATCAGATGGTCAAGATCTTGTGGGATTTTTGCATACAAACGGACAAAATACTGGCCCATAATACACCAGACATCACACTGGTTGAGAAAAATAAGGTTACAATCATAGACATCGCAATACCAGGTGATAGCAGGATCGACGAGAAGGAATATGAAAAAATCGCAAGATACCAGGACTTAAAAATAGAAATTCAACGATTATGGCACAAACCAGCAGTGGTAATTCCAGTGGTAATTGGCACACTGGATGCCATTCAAAAAGCACTGGAATTACATTTAAAACAGTTAAAAATTGACAAAATCACCTTCAGTCAAATGCAAAAAGCCGCACCGCTTGGATCTGCACGCATATTATGAAAATACGTTACGACGTCCTAGGCCCCTGGGTGGGGCCCGACTAGTAATCAATGCCAAATCCAGCGAAACAACTGGCCGCTGTGATACAATTCTGTTGTTGCGAATAATAATAACAACAACAACAATAATAATAATACCTTGTTTCCCTGAAAATAAGACCTTCCCAGATAATAAGCCCAATCGGGCTTTTGAGCAAATGTGCTAAAATAATCCCTCCTCTGAAAATAAGCCCTCCCGAAAATAATGCAACACAGCAGCAGCCATGAGGTGACCACCCTCACCACCTCCTGCACCTCAAAAATAATAAGACCTCCCCGAAAATAAGGCCAAGTGCTTATTTCGGGGGGTCAAAACAAAATAAGACCCTGTCTTATTTTGGGGAAACATGATAGTAATACAGTATTATTACAATACAATACAATACAATACAATACAATACAATACAATACAATAATACAATAATACAATAATACAATACAATACAATAATACAATACAATACAATACAATAATACAACAAAGAATACAATACAACACAACACAACACAACACAACACAATACAATACAATACAATACAATAATAAAATACAATACAATACAAATATAAATTTTCCCAGATGACAGATGTCCATCGCTCAGCTTTCGGTTTCTGACGATAGGCATAAAGCAATAAAAAAGCACTGTATGATTCATACACTCAACGAGTTAAAAACAAAAAGATTTTGACTTTATGACCTGGTGTTACCGCCGTGTAACAATGGGGTTCTTTATAATATTTGGAAATCTTCTGAGCAAATGCCTTTCGGCTTCACTGAATTTTGTGTGCCGAAGGTAAACATCATAATAAAATAAACGAGGATAGAGCAGCCCTTCCTTATTTCACACCATTGTCCTCCTACTTACTGACCCAGCAATTAACTCGCCATAAATCACCTCCAACACACAAGGGCAGATCTGACAATAGAGTAACAATTAGCGTCCAAACTGGCAGTTACAGAATTCCAGGTATAAAGGTTTTTTTTCCCATTGAAATAGGATACAGGCAGCCCTCGACTTGCAACATTCATTTAAGAACCATTTGAAGTTGCAACGGCACTGGAAAAAGTGACTTATGACCAGTTTTCACACTTACGACCGTTGAAGCATCCCCAGGATCACATGATAGAACTTCAGATGTTTGACAGCTGGCAGATATTATGATGGTTTCGTAGACCCTTTTGCGACCTTTTGACAAGGTTTCCGGCACGCGTATACACACCAGCCCCCTATTCCTCTGGTTTCTGGTACACATGCATGTGCAAAGACCAGCTGGGCGGTGCACATGGGTGCACTGGAAACTAGAAGATCATCTTCCCAATGCACGCATGCGCACCGCACGGCTGCTCTTCCGGTTTCTGATACGCATGCATTCCCATTTTGCCACTCGGTGCCGAAAGGTTTCACCAACACTGCTATATATTATCATTTTGAGGATAAACATTGAAGCAAGTTATGTCCAAGATATAAGGGGTCTATAGCAGTGGTGGGTTTCAAATTTTTTGGGAACCTACTCTGTGGGTGTGGCTTCCTTTGTGGGAGTGACTTGCCAGCCATGTGACCTGGTGGGAGTGGCTTGCCGGCCATGTGTTCTCTCTCTCTCTCTCTCTCTCTCTCTCTCTCTCTCTCTCTCTCCTTCCTTCCTTTTGTCTCTCTGTCCCTTTTTTCTTTTTTTCTTTCATCTCTCTCTCACTCTTTTTCCTTCTTTTTTCTTTCTTTCTTTCTTTCTTTCTTCCTTTCTTTTTCTTTCTCTCTCTCTCTCTGTGTCAGTCTGTCTGTCTGTCTGTGTGTGTGTGTGTGTGGCAGTGGTGGGTTTCAAAAATTTTTGGAACCTCTTCTCTAGGTGTGGCCTGCTTTCCGGGTCCACTGGTGGAACCTCTTCTAACCGGTTCGGTAGATTTGACAAATCGGTTCTACCGAATAGGTGCGAACTGGTACCTCTGGTCTGTAGGTAGGTTGGGGTCCCAAAGCAGTGGTAGGTTGGAGGTGGTACGTCCCGGTATGAGCGTACCGTTGCCTGCCAGGACCACCGTTCCAGTACGGTGCTCTGGAGGGCCCACCCAAGCTCCTTACCTGCGCGCACTGCATGTTGCCACCAATTACAGCGGGATCCGGAATCCACCACTGCCCCAAGCCTTAAATCTTCTAAAAATTTGTCTTTTGTGAATAGTTGGTACTTTATGGTCCATTATAACTGGTGCCAGCATAGTGGACATTGGATGCAGAAAGAATGACACCTCTCAAGTATACAAATTCTGCGTAATCTGCATTTTTAAGGAGGAGCCCTGGATAGATAGGATGTTAGGAGGACATTTGTCCTTGCTTAAGTAATCCTTGCAGTGATATGCTTCCTAAGTGGGAGAACACCAAGCACGTTATTTCTATTTATGGGGGGGGGGCTGTTTTAAATTTTTCGCATCAAATCCCATTGCACCACCCGCAATTAAGACATCTAAGAAGGAACATATTCAAAAGGCCATTATCAGAGCGTTAAAACTGAGGAAGAAGGATAACCCTTCCCCCATAATGGACCCCTGGGGAGATGGAACAATGGAGCCTCTGTTACTTTTTCATCAAGAGTTCAAGACCCATCTTTTCTCACAGGCATTTTAGGAGCGGAAAAATTAAAATGGAAAGGGTCGTCATTTTAAACCTGCCCCTGTTTAACCGTTTCTTCTGTATATATACAATAATACAATAACAGATTTGAAAGGGTCCTTGGAGGTCTTCTAGTCCAACCCCCTGCCTAGGCAGGAAACCCTATACCGTTTCAGACAAATGGCTATCCAACATCTTCTTTAAAACCTCCAGTGTTGGAGCATTCACAACTTCTGGAGGCAATTTCTGTTCCACTGATTAATTGTTCTAACTGTCAGGAAATTTCTCCTCAGTTCTACGTTGCTTCTCTCCTTAATTAGTTTCCACCCATTGCTTCTTGTTCTGCCCTCAGGTGCTTTGGAGAATAGCTTGACTCCCTCTTCTTTGTGGCAACCCCTCAAATATTGGAACACTGCTATCATGTCTCCAGTTCCTGCAATCGTTCCTCTTATGTTTTAGTCTCCAGTCCTCTAATCATCTTTGTTGATATGCTTGTCAAATGTTTATTGCTGTTGAAGAACGGATTTGTGACTTATTTATTTCCATTTATTTTAAAGAGGACCGTCAAGGTGCTTTTTTTCCAAAGGCAAGTGGACTTGCTTTCTTGTTTTCCTAGAAGACGTTTCGCTTCTCATCCAAGAAGCTTCTTCAGTTCTGTCAGAACTAGCAGATAAAGGATTCAGAATTGTCAGAACAGAGGAAGCTTCTTGGATGAGAAGGGAAACATCTTCTTCTTCAAGGGAAGAGAAACATCTTCTTCTTCCTCAACAGAACTGAAGAAGCTTCTTGGATAAGAAGGGAAACATCTTCTTCCTCAAGAGAAGCGAAACATCTTCTTCCTCCACAGAACTGAAGAATCTTCTTAGATGAGAAGGGAAACATCTTTTTCCTCAAGAGAAGCGAAACATCTTCTTCCTCCACAGAACTGAAGAAGCTTCTTGGATAAGAAGGAAAACATCTTCCTCAAGAGAAGCGAAACATCTTCTTCCTCCACAGAACTGAAGAAGCTTCTTGGATGAGAAGGGAAACATCTTCTTCCTCAAGAGAAGCGAAACATCTTCTTCCTCAACAGAACTGAAGAATCTTCTTAGATGAGAAGGGAAACATCTTTTTCCTCAAGAGAAGCAAAACATCTTCTTCTTCCTCAACAGAACTGAAGAAGCTTCTTGGATGAGAAGGGAAACATCTTCTTCCTCAAGAGAAGCAAAACATCTTCTTCTTCCTCAACAGAACTGAAGAATCTTCTTAGATGAGAAGGGAAACATCTTCTTCCTCAAGAGAAGCAAAACATCTTCTTCTTCCTCAACAGAACTGAAGAAGCTTCTTGGATGAGAAGGGAAACATCTTCTTCCTCAAGAGAAGCAAAACATCTTCTTCTTCCTCAGCAGAACTGAAGAAGCTTCTTGGATGAGAAGGGAAACATCTTCTTCCTCAAGAGAAGCAAAACATCTTCTTCTTCCTCAACAGAACTGAAGAAGCTTCTTGGATAAGAAGGAAAACATCTTCCTCAAGAGAAGCAAAACATCTTCTTCCTCCACAGAACTGAAGAAGCTTCTTGGATGAGAAGGGAAACATCTTCTTCCTCAAGAGAAGCAAAACATCTTCTTCTTCCTCAACAGAACTGAAGAAGCTTCTTGGATAAGAAGGAAAACATCTTCCTCAAGAGAAGCGAAACATCTTCTTCCTCAACAGAACTGAAGAAGCTTCTTGGATGAGAAGGGAAACATCTTCCTCAAGAGAAGCAAAACATCTTCTTCCATAACAGAACTGAAGAATCTTCTTAGATGAGAAGGGAAACATCTTTTTCCTCAAGAGAAGCGAAACATCTTCTTCCTCCACAGAACTGAAGAAGCTTCTTGGATGAGAAGGGAAACATCTTCTTCCTCAAGAGAAGCAAAACATCTTCTTCTTCCTCAACAGAACTGAAGAAGCTTCTTGGATGAGAAGGGAAACATCTTCTTCCTCAAGAGAAGCAAAACATCTTCTTCTTCCTCAGCAGAACTGAAGAAGCTTCTTGGATGAGAAGGGAAACATCTTCTTCCTCAAGAGAAGCAAAACATCTTCTTCTTCCTCAACAGAACTGAAGAAGCTTCTTGGATAAGAAGGAAAACATCTTCCTCAAGAGAAGCGAAACATCTTCTTCCTCCACAGAACTGAAGAAGCTTCTTGGATGAGAAGAGAAACATCTTCTTCCTCAAGAGAAGCGAAACATCTTCTTCCTCCACAGAACTGAAGAAGCTTCTTGGATGAGAAGGGAAACATCTTCTTCCTCAAGAGAAGCAAAACATCTTCTTCTTCCTCAACAGAACTGAAGAAGCTTCTTGGATAAGAAGGAAAACATCTTCCTCAAGAGAAGCGAAACATCTTCTTCCTCAACAGAACTGAAGAAGCTTCTTGGATGAGAAGGGAAACATCTTCCTCAAGAGAAGCAAAACATCTTCTTCCATAACAGAACTGAAGAATCTTCTTAGATGAGAAGGGAAACATCTTTTTCCTCAAGAGAAGCGAAACATCTTCTTCCTCCACAGAACTGAAGAAGCTTCTTGGATGAGAAGGGAAACATCTTCTTCCTCAAGAGAAGCAAAACATCTTCTTCTTCCTCAACAGAACTGAAGAAGCTTCTTGGATAAGAAGGAAAACATCTTCCTCAAGAGAAGCAAAACATCTTCTTCCATAACAGAACTGAAGAATCTTCTTAGATGAGAAGGGAAACATCTTTTTCCTCAAGAGAAGCGAAACATCTTCTTCCTCAACAGAACTGAAGAAGCTTCTTGGATGAGAAGAAAAACATCTTCTTCCTCAAGAGAAGCGAAACATCTTCCTCCTCCACAGAACTGAAGAAGCTTCTTGGATGAGAAGGAAAACATCTTCCTCAAGAGAAGCAAAACATCTTCTTCCTCCACAGAACTGAAGAATCTTCTTGGATGAGAAGGGAAACATCTTTTTCCTCAAGAGAAGCAAAACATCTTCTTCCTCCACAGAACTGAAGAAGCTTCTTGGATAAGAAGGAAAACATCTTCCTCAAGAGAAGCAAAACATCTTCTTCTTCCTCAACAGAACTGAAGAAGCTTCTTGGATGAGAAGGGAAACATCTTTTTCCTCAAGAGAAGTGAAACATCTTCTTCCTCCACAGAACTGAAGAAGCTTCTTGGATGAGAAGGGAAACATCTTTTTCCTCAAGAGAAGAGAAACATCTTTTTCCACAACAGAACTGAAGAAGCTTCTTGGATAACTGAGGAGAAATTTTCAACTGAGGAGAAATTTCCTGACAGTGAGAACAATTAATCAGTGGAACAGAAGTTGCCTCCAGAAGTTGTGAATGCCCCAACACTGGAAGTCTTTAAGAAGATGTTGGATAGCCATTTTCTGAAACGATTTTTCCTGCCTAGGCAGGGGGTTGGACTAGAAGACCTCCAAGGTCCCTTCCAACTCTGCTATTGTATTGTAAGAAAGGAAACATCTTCAAGGAGAAACAAAGAAAGTCCTGTTGCCTCTTGAAAAAAACATCTTGACCTGGATGACTGAGAATCTCAATAGACTTTTAAAAAGGACCCATTAAGCTTATTTAGAAGCATTCACCAATAACAACAACAACAATAATAAAAACTGAAATAGGAGAGAGAGACAGAGAAAACTTGCTGTATCAGTATAGATAGACTGACTTAGAACCACATTGAGCCCAGAGTTTGCGTTGCTAAGCAAGACAGTCGTAAAGTGAGTTTTCATTTTGTGACCTTTCTTGCAAAACTCACCGAACAACTTTAACAAAATACAGGTGGGTCCTCGAACTACAACAGTTCATTTAGTGGCTGTTTGAAGTAATAACAGCACTTTTTAAAAAAATGGACATATGTTTTTCACACTTATGACCGTTGTAGTATCCCCGTGATCACCTATTCAGACTCTTGGCAACTGACTTGTATTTATGACGGTCACAGTGTCCCCGGGGGGTCACGTGATCCACTTTTGCGACCTTTTGACAAGCAAAGTCAAGCCAGATTCACTTAACAGCCGTGTTACTCACTTAACAACCGCGGTGATTCACTCAACAACTGTGGCGAGAAAGGTGGTAAAACGGGGCAAAACTCACTGAACAGCCGTCTCTTTTAGCATTGGGGATTTTGGACTCAATTGTGGTTGTAAGTCGAGGACTACCTATGTCAAAGTACACACGCACGTATTCGCACACGCACTCACCAAACGTGGGCAGTCCTTTCCGGGGCCTCTTGTGTTCGGCCCGATGTTTTCACCTGGAATAATACTGATTTTTAGCCCTGGTTTTTATTAGCTTTTAATTGTTTTATATATTGTTTTGCTTTTCACTGTTAGCAGCCTGGGGTACTCACAGATAAGAATGTGGGTGGATGAATAGAAGCATCCCTAACACATTTATTATGTCACACGGCTTTGTGGACTGGGCACAATCTCACCAGCAGATGTGGTGCTATTTTGAGGTGTGTGTGTGTGTGTGTGTGTGTGTGTGTGCGCGCCAAATTGGCAGTTTCATAGGCTGACACCACCTGCCTGAGATCTCATAAAATTCAACAACCTTGGCCAACGGGTAACAGGACTACTGTGAGACGAGGCGTGTAGTTATGAACAGCAATTTGTATTTCTTCTCATCTAAAAGTTAAGACTTTGGACCAATCACTAGGAGAGGGTGAGTTCTAGCCCTCCTTTAGCCCTAAAAGCCAGCTGGGTGACTTTGGGCCAATCACCAGGCGAGGGTGAATTCTAGTTTACCTTAGCTATGAAAACCAGCTGAATGACGTTGGGTCAATCACCAGGAGAGGGTGAGTTCTAGCCCTCCTTTAGCCCTAAAAGCCAGCTGGGTGACTTTGGGCCAATCACCAGGCGAGGGTGAATTCTAGTTTACCTTAGCTATGAAAACCAGCTGAATGACTTTGGGCCAAACACTAGGAGAGGGTGAGTTCTAGCCCTCCTTTAGCCCTAAAAGCCAGCTGGGTGACTTTGAGCCAATCACCAGGCGAGGGTGAATTCTAGTTTACCTTAGCTATGAAAACCAGCTGAATAACTTTGGGCCAATCACCAGGAGAGGGTGAGTTCTAGCCCTCCTTAAGCCCTAAAAGCCAGCTGGGTGACTTTGGGCCAATCACCAGGAGAGGGTGAGTTCTAGCCCTCCTTTAGCCCTAAAAGCCAGCTGGGTGACTTTGGGCCAATCACCAGGAGAGGGTGAATTCTAGATTACCTTAGCTATGAAAACCAGCTGAATGACTTTGGGTCAATCACCAAGAGAGGGTGAGTTCTAGCCCTCCTTTAGCTCTAAAAGCCAGCTGGGTGACTTTGGGCTAATGACCAGGAGAGGGTGAGTTCTAGTTTACCTTAGCCATGACAGCCAGGTGGGAGAATTTGGGTCAATCTTTCTCTCTCAATCCAACACATCTCACAGGATTGTTGTTGTGGGGGAAATTGGAGGAAAAAGATGTGTTGCATATATTCGCCATCTTGAATTATTTGTTAAAATAATAAAGGCAGGGAAAAGATAAAGGTTCCCCTCGCACATATGTGCTAGTTGTTCCCGACTCTAGAGGGCATCTCCGTTCTCATCTCCGTTTCAAAGCCAAAGAGCCAGCTCCGTGCTCATCTCCGTTTCAAAGCCGAAGAGCCAGTGCTGTCCTAAGATGTCTCCGTAGTCATGTGGCCGGCATAACTAAACCCCGAAGGCACACGGGACACTGTTACCTTCCCACCAAAGGTGGTCCCTATTTTTCTACTTGCATGTTTTACATGCTTTCGAACTGCTATGTTGGCAGAAGCTGGGGCAGGTAAAGGGAGCTCACTCGGTTATGCGGCGCTAGGGATTCGAACCGCTGAACTGCCGACCTTTCTGATCGGCAAGCTCAAATATATAACTTTGGCTGTCTAGTTTTTGTTCTCAATGCCTTTAATACAATTTTGGGATATCTTATCTCAGAGGCATCTGGAAAGTCACTGTGGGAAACAGGATACTTTGGTTTAATCCAGCAGGACGTTTCTGATGTTCTTAAGTTTTGTTTTATACTGTGAGCCAAAGATTTACACTTTCTTTTCACTTCATCCCTGGCTTTATTTATTTTTTCCTTGGGAAATTTGAAAGGCAGGAGGCTCTGCCAAATTCACAGCTTGAGATGTGCAATTAGAAAGAAAAGAGTGACTTCTGAGGGGATAAATTGAGGAAGATTCATCTGGATCTGAATAAAAAAGGAAAGAAAGCCACAGTAGACTCTTGACGATTGAGACGGAGGCAAATGTTTTATGTGAGATATTTTAAAGGCTGGCTTCAGAAGTAAAAAGGTATCAAACAAATTCACAGTCAGCAACTGATAAACAATAACCCAACACATTTTTTAACAACAATAAAACCAAAAGCCACTTTAATGTAACCCATTTGTGTTTTTATGATTTTTACAAAAATATATTTAGGTTTAGCTTTTATTCAACTTGTATGCCGCCGTATTCCCGAGGGACTCAGGGCGGCTAACAAAACCAAGGGAAGGGGGGGGGCACAATACAAAAGGGAAGGCAACAGAAACAAACAACAATACAAAACAATTTAAAAAGTCACAACAAGCACAACCAATTCGAGTAGGGGATGGAACTCAACAGCCCCAGGCCTGCTGGAACAGCCAGGTCTTAATGGCTTTACGGAAAGCCTGAAGGGTGGTGAGGGTCTGAATCTCCACGGGGAGATCGTTCCAGAGGTAAAGTAAAGTAATATAAGTAAATCCTGTCTGTCTGTCTGTCTATCAATCTATCTATTTATCATCTATCTAGCTAACTCTATCCATCTATTCATCCATCCATCATCTATCATCTATCTATCTATATCTATCTATCTATCATCCATCTATCTATCTATCTATCTATCTATCTATCTATCTATCTATCGATCTATCGATCTATCGATCTATCGATCTATCGATCTATCGATCTATCGTCTATCTAGCTAACTCTACCCATCTATTCATCCATCCATCATCTATTATCTATCTGTCTGTCTGTCATCTATCTATCTATCTATCTATCTATCTATCTATCTATCTATCTATCTATCATCTATCTATCTTCTATCTATCTATCTATCTATCGTCTATCTAGCTAACTCTACTCATCTATTCATCCATCCATCATCTATCATCTATCTGTCTGTCTGTCTGTCATCTATCTATCTATATCTATCTATCTATCTATCTATCTATCTATCTATCTATCTATCTATCTATCTATCTATCATCCATCCATCCATCCATCCATCCACCCACCCACCCACCCACCCACCCACCCACCCACCCACCCACCCACCTATCTATCTATCTATCTATCTATCTATCTATCTATCTATCTATCTATCTATCTATCGTCTATCTAGCTAACTCTACCCATCTATTCATCCATCCATCATCTATCATCTATCTGTCTGTCTGTCATCTATCTATCTATCTATCTATCTATCTATCTATCTATCTATCTATCTATCTATCTTCTATCTAGCTAACTCTACTCATCTATTCATCCATCCATCATCTATCATCTATCTGTCTGTCTGTCATCCATCTATCTATCTATCTATCTATATCTATCTATCTATCTATCTATCTATCTATCTATCTATCTATCTATCATCTATCTCTATCCATCTATTCATCCATCCATCATCTATCTTTCATCTATCTGTCTATCCTATCAATCTATCTCTATATTTATCTATCATCTATTCATGCCTGTCTGTCTGTTTGCCCATCCATCCATCCATCCATCCATCCATCCATCCATCCATCCATCCATCTATATCTGTCTGTCTGTCACTATCTATCCATCATCTATTCCATATCTATCTGTCTGTCTATCATCTATCTTTATTATCATGTATAGATCTGTCTGTCTGTCTATATTACCCACCCACCCATCATCTTTTTTCATAATCCACACATTCTCCTTTCGAGGCAAAAAAATCGCCAATATTGACTGATTAAACAGAGTGTAACTCTTGCCATCTGCAAGGGCATCCTCTCCTTTTTTAACGGGCATTGCCCATGCTGAGTTTTAATTGTGTGGTTTTAATCATCATCTTGATTTTTTTTTTATGGTGTTCCCCCACAAACATCCTTGCCTTAATCTGATGTATGGCCTTGTGATAAAAAGGACACACTCTTACCTTCCTCAAACTTTTCATTCTCCCATAGGGCAGTGTAGAAACCAAATCTTAATTTAAAAAAAAAATTGTTATCCTCCTTGCTTTAGATGTGCCTCATGCAGACAAAGTATTTGTCTGAAATTTGAAACTCAAATACTTTGGCCACCTAATAATGAGAAGGAAGAAAGACTCCCTGGAGAAGAGCCTCATGCTGGGAAAGACTGAGGGCAAAAGAAGAAGGGGACGACAGAGAAGGAGGTGGCTGGATGGAGTCACCCAAGCAGTCAGGATGAGCTTAAATGGACTCCAGAGGATGGTAGAGGACAGGAAGGCCTGGAGGAACGTTGTCCATGGAATTGCGATGGCTCGGACGCAACTTTGCAACTAACAACAACAACATGCAGACAAACTTGCTGGTAGATCTACAGTTGATTTCTCTGGCAAGGTTCTCTTTAAAATTGCTTTCTTTTTACCTTTGTAAAATATTCCACCGCCGAGGGCAAAACGGTGAGGTGCTGTGGGATACTTCCTTTAGGATACGCCACTTAGCAGAGGTGGGGAAACGGGAAGATTTGGGCCTGGCAGACATTGGGAAGGTCAGGGTCTGCTTTCAAAGATGCCCCATTGATGAGACATTCCAAAATGAGGTGTAACCAACTCCTTTCTCCTCTAGGGAAGGATGGGACGGCTATTCCAGAAGGTATGATTAGGATGAAGGCCTACCTGCTCAACAGCATACCTGAAAAGCAGAATGAGAGTAGGAATCGGCAACCTATATAGTTCAAAGAAGTTTCCAAAATGATGTTCACGTGGAGAGAGAATAATTTCCCCCCAAGCATTCGCGGCGTCCCTTAAAATAAATTAGAAGTGGCTCCTCATACACGAACCAAACAAATCAGATGTTATTTCTATTAAGAGCCCGTGTAATATAGAAGCCAAGGTGTTGGATTGGTACAAAGCAGAGGTGGGTTCCTACCGGTTCATCCCAGTTCGGCTGAGTAGGTAGTAACTCAGCCTGCCATGCCCTTCAACCAGTTCTATTGTCGTCGGCGCCATCTTGATTCTTGGTTCTGCGCATGCGCAGAACAGCCTTCATTGAAAAAATGTAATTTCCCCCCTTTTCTAATGCTGTGTGCATGCGCAGACCTTTTTAGGTGCAAATGCGCATGGGCGTGGACTGTGTGTTTGGCCCGCATGTGCCAGTGGTGAGTTGCAGGTAGTACGCTCCAGTACGGGTGTAACGGAGCCTGCCTGGAGTACCGGGTACCGTTCCGGTACGGTGCTCTAGACTGTGACCCGACAAAAGGGCGAACAACAAAACCGCGCCCGACTAAACTGCGTCGCTGACATCATCAACGCGGCGACAACAGCCAGCGCGGAAAAAGAACGGCGCTTTAAATAGCGCGTCGAAAGAAAGCCGATTTAACTTAAGGTAAGGGTTAGGTTTTAGGGTTAGGTTTAGGTTTAGGTTAAGGGTTAGCTTTAGGGTTAGCTTTAGGGTTAGGGTTAGGGTTAGGATTAAGTTTAGGGTTAAGTTTAGGATTAGGTTTAGGGTTAGGTTTAGGATTAGGGGTTAAGTTTAGGTTTAGGGTTTACAGCGTGCTTCTGTCTCCGCGCTGTTGTCACCCTGTTGATGACGTCAGCGACGCGGTTTAGTCGGGCGCGGTTTTGTCGTTCGCCCTTTTGGCGGTGAACCGCTCTAGAGGGCCCGCCCATCCGTCCGCCCACCCAAGCTCCTTACCTGTCCTTTAAAACTTTCGGTGCTTTCGCGCATGTGCATGATGCGTACAGCGCCTGCGCGATGCTCTGCCGAGCAGCTGGAGCATCACGGAGGCTTGTGGAGGTATTGCTGGCAGGTACGACGAATGTGTACGCCATGCGCGTCCATGTGGGCGACATCGGGCCCGTTCCAACCGTACTGTTGGAACAGGATCCGGAACACACCACTGGCGTGCGGGTGCAAAAACATTTTGCGCGCCAAACTGGCAGTAATGCCGATACCACCCACCCACCCCGGTACAGTGACCCAGATTCTAATTACAGGTAGTCCTTGACTTGCAAGAGTTCATATAGTGACCGTTCAAAGTTTCAAAGGCACTGAAAAAATTGACACTTAGGACCATCAAAATTGGCAACTGGCTTATATTTATAAGGGAAAATGGGTTTAGTATTATACATGTCGTCCCTGACTTACAACAGTTCATTCAGTGACTGTTCAAAGTTACGACGGCTGTTCAAAGTTGAAACGTCTTCAAAGAAAAAAACAAAAAAAGTAAAGGAAAAGCCACCTTTGGGACAATCATGACTTGGATGACTGAGAATCTCCCCAGAACTTTAGCTATAAAATTTGGGATGGACACCCTTGGAATGGTGTGGGAGGAGGAATGGATTTCCAGAGGGGAAAAAATTGCAGACTGCAGGAACCATTTGCACCACTCAGGTGACCCTGAGGACAGAGATAAACCTCCAAGTGCTTCAAGGACTCTCTAAAAGGATGCAAATGACCAGCTGTCTGCAAGTTGTATAAATCCTTCCATTCCCCACCATCCAGTCAGAGCTGAAGAAGCTTCTTGGATGAGAAGCGAAACCTCTTCAAGAAAAAAATTTCAGTTCCGTGACCTGGATGGCAGAGAATCTCTACAGACTTTTAGCTATACAATTTGGGATGAAGACCCTTGGAATGGGGTGGGAGGAGGAATGGATTTCCAGAGGGGAAAAAATTGCAGACTGCAGGAACCATTTGCACCACTCAGGTGACCCTAAGGACAGAGATAAACCTCCAAGTGCTTCAACGACCCTCTAAAAGGACGGAAAGGACCAGCTGTCTGCAAAGAGTATAAATCCTTCCATTCCCCACCATCCAGCCAGAGCTGAAGAAGCTCCTTGGAGGAAAAACAAAACATCTTCAAAGAAAAACAAAGTAAGTCCAGTTTCCTCTTTGAAAAAAAATAATAAAGCACCTTTCGGACTGTAATAGATACCTGTACCAGCTGCTACTGCCTACAACCTGTCGGCTTCTTGAATGACCGTAGCAAGGAAGGCCAGGAGTAGCTGATATGAACTCACATTCCCAAATCTTTCGACTTTCTGAGTGGGGTGGTGGGAAAGTCATTTTGTTTCTCCTGCCTTTTTGTACCTTTGGAATCTAGCTGGTATTTGAGGTGTGACCCTTGACAAAAGATAGAAAATAATTGCTGATGGATTAGCCAGCCCTCTGATGAGAGGAATCCTTGGCAATGGATAACAGGAGAGCCAACCGTTCACTAATCCCTTGAGAATGCATTGCCATTTGGTGAGGAGCAGTATCGATTTAATTAGTGGGTGGGTGGGGGGAATGGAGAGAGAGAGAAAAAGGAGAGTCCTTTGACAAGATAGTTCTAGAAAATTGATGCCCCGTGCTTCCACAACTGGAGATTACCTTTGATCACTTCCACACATTCCTCTCCAGCAGTTGGGAGTTTTAATACAAATCTAATCTCTTACCGTGTCCAGAGCAAGGCTAATGCGGAATTTAAAGTATGTACGAAACGGGGGGGGGGGGGATGTCTTTGTACATTGTTAAATTGTAATCAGCCTTCAAGGTCAAAATCATAATGTTGATTTTTTTGGGGGGTGGGGGGGCAAAAAAAAAAGAGAACTTAGGACTTTAGCGTTAGAACATAGAATCGTGGAGATGGAAGGGACCTTGGAGGTCTTCTAGTCCAACCCCCTGTTTGAGCTGGAGATCTTACACCTTTCCAAACGAGTCCGGTTTCTTCTTGGAAAACCTTCTTGCTTTTCCTGAGCGCCCCAAAACTTCTGGAGGGGAGACACCCCACGGTGAATCCTAGTCTTGCCTTGGGCACCAAAGCCAGCTGGTTAATTCAGGGCCATGCATATCTCCCAGTCCTCTGAAGAAAGCCACACCAACCACACCCAACAAATTTTTGCCAAGAAAACCTCAGAGGTGGGTCAAGGCTTTACCAGAGGTTAAAGAGGCACCCACCAGTGACGTGCAGTCAGGGGAGGCAAGGCCTCACCACTGTCATCATGAAAATAAAAATAAAAATAAAAGGAAAAAGGCTGAGGTAGTTGCTGCCAGAGTCACAGTGGATGACTCTGCTTAGTGCTTAACTGTTTAAAAAAGCCTCTAAAAAGATAGGAGGAGGCGAGAGAACCACGTGCCTCATTTAGTCTATCTTTATGATCACTCGAGCAGAGTTAAGCAAGGGTTAAAAGGCGAAAAATTCCTTATGCAGATGAGGCACGTGGTCCTCTCGCCTCCTCCTGCAGAGGGCGCTTTTTTCAAGAGGCTTTTTTAAAAGCAGTTAAGCAGAGTCATTCCATTGGGGACTCTGGCAGCAGCTAACCCAGCCTGACCTCACCAGCTCTTGCCTTTTTCCTTTTACATTTTTTACATTTCCATCATGGCCGATAAGAGCAGAGTTGAAATCCTCTGTGACACAGCTGGAAAAGGTATGTGAGTCGGAGGGAGGAATTCAAAATTAATGTAATTTGTAAGTAATTGTATTATTGTAAGTAATTTGTGTGTGTGTGTGTGTTTTACCCGCCTATGCTGGTGCGCGGGCTGGCACTTTATTTTTTATGTGGGACATAATGGCCGGCAGGGCTTTTGGACATAGTGGCAGGGCGGCTTTTGCCTCTAGCGCCGGGGCAGCAAGGCGGCTTTGGTTCCATCCAGCATTGATTCTTTGAAGCTTTCTCTAGGTCCTCTCTGCTTTTAAAGTCTTCCGTTGTGTGTCCGTAAACCTCACCATAAACCTCACCGCACGTCACTGGCACCCACAGACAAAACTGATAGGCCCCAGAAAAGTGTGTGTGTATGAAGGGGAGAGGTTAGAATAGATCAACCAACGGAATAGCTTGCCTTCGGAAGCTTCCTTCGGGAGCTTCATCACTGGAGGCTATCAAGAAGAGATTGGGCTGCCATCTGTCAGAAATGGTGTAAGGGGTCTCCTGCTTGGACAGGGAGGGGGGGTTGGACTAGATGACCTACAAGGTCCCTTCCAACTCTGATAATATTGTGATCTGTAAAGTGATCCTGTTCTGCTTTTATCAGCAGATGGCATTTGGTTTAATTTATAGAAAGACATCTAACGCTATGAATATTAAAATGCCATTCCAGACGGTAAGAGATGCAGTGAACGAAGCGGTCCGTGACTGTTGTTATAACAGAATAACAGAGGTGGAAGGGGCCTTGGAGATCTTCTAGTCTAGTCCAACCCCCTGCTTAAGCAGGAGACCCTCTACTCTTTCAGACACGTGGCTGTCCAGTCTTTTCTTAAAAGCCTCCAGGGATGGACAGCAATGCCTTGTCTGAAGGGAAGCCGTTCCACTGGTTAATTGTTCCCGCTGTTAGGAGATTTCTTCTTACTCCTAGGTTGTAATTTCTCCTTGATTAGTTTCCATCCAATGTGTACTTATGCCAATGTAAATGGTCCAGACAGGTGTATTGAGAAACACAGGGCCAACAAAAGGCTTAAGAAGAAGAAGAAAAAGCAACGTTTTGTGGTGTGAAATAACATTGACTTCCTTATTTCTCTGCTTGCAGAACTCTGTTTGATCAAGAGAAAATTCTTGGGTTTTTTTTTAGACGTACATCACATTTATACAATACAAACAGGAACTTCCTGTTCTTTCTAACAGCAATCATCAATCGATACGGCTCACCTTATATTATTTCCCCTTCTATTGTATTTCACTTGGATCTCACCATTCTTAACCCTCTTATTTTACTCATAACTATTATTTTTTGAGTTTTGTTATATTCCTTCATTGATTCTTGTTTCTTTCCTCCATCCACCTATACTATTTATCCCATATCTGGTAGAATTCTGATTCTTCTTTTCCCTGGATTTCTTTAGTTAGTTTGTCCATTTCGGCACAGTCCATAACCTTCCTTATTATTTCATCTTCACTTGGAATTAATTTGTTTTTCCATTTCTGGGCAAAGGCAATCCTTGCCGCCGTAATTATATGTAGTATTAAATACTGGATTTATTTTTTGTATTTCGCAGACATTATTCCTAATTTAAAAAAAAAATCAGGTTTCCATTCTATTTTAACCCCTGTTATTGCCTCCAGCCAATTTTTGATCCTTTTCCAAAATTGTTTACCAAGAATTTGATTGGTTCATAAATTGCTTCTGCTTATAGTTCTGTAGGTGTGACCTGCTTCTGGTGGAACCTCTTCTAACCGGTTCAGTAGATTTGACGAACCGGTTCTACCGAACTGGAGCGAACTGGTAGGAACCCACCTCTGACTAGATTGTTCACATCCAGGTTGATTCATGCTGAAAAATGCAAGATTTAAACGTTTCTCGGTGGCATCTTTACGATTGACGCTTGCAGCTTTCATGCATGTATTTTTATCTACGGGGTGTAAAGATAGGAGCCTGGCCTGATCCGAGTGGAAATTGAGGCCCGAGATTAACCGCTATTGCAAAACAAAATTAAAAAAAAACAAAAATCAAAAGGAGAAAAGCATCCATTCGCCGGGGCCTCGTTCTGTTTTTGCAAGATACACATCAGCGGCGCAATGTTGGCAAAGCTGTGATTTTTTTTACGGGTATCTTCCACAGCTATTTAGGGAGAACCAGTTTGGCAAAGTGGCATGAGCCGTTTGGTGCAATAACCTCTTTCCACTCTTCTCCTCCAACCAGAAATGTGAGATATTTTTTTCCGAGGCCCTAATTATTTTATCTTTGGAATGCATCTCTGAAGGACAGGAAACAGAGCCTCAACAGTTTGCGCCACCCTTTGATCGCCTGGCAACAACCGCACACACACACAAAAAAGGTGGCAAGGATGTTGGTGGAGAATTGTTTGGTTGGCGAAGAGATGGGGGGGAAAAATTATCTGTAATGTAGCCTCCATAAACTTTGCAGGACTGAAGAGAGGTTATTTGGATTTTAGAAGGATGTCCTGTTGGGGTACGCGATGGCTCAGCGGCTAAGACGCTGAGCTTGTCGATCAGAAGGTCGGCGGTTCGGCGGTTCGAATCCCTAGGGCCGTGTAATGGAGTGAGCTCCCGTAACTGGTCCCAGCTTCTGCCAACCTAGCAGTTCGAAAGCACGTAAAAAATGCAAGTATAAAAAATAGGAACAACCTTTGGTGGGAAGGTAACAGCGTGCCATGCGCCTTTGGCGTTGAGTCATGCCGGCCACATGACCACGGAGACATCTTCGGACAGCGCTGGCTCTTCGGCTTTGAAACGGAGATGAGCACTGCCCCCTAGAGTCGGGAACAACTAGCACATTTGTGCGAGGGGAACCTTTACCTTTACCTGTTGGTAAAGAGAGCATCTTCACTGGCAGGACAAGCTTTTATATGCTTGCTTAGAAATTCATTCCCTAGTGGACTGCAGCCAATGTTTATAGCACTCATTAAATTGTGGGGTATAAAGCAGAGGTGAGCAACTATGGCCCCTTTACAAACTGTGGACTTCAACTCCCAGAATTCCTGAACCAGCATGGTTGCCCACTCCTGATATAATAGTGGACTAAAACTAGTGAAATGTAAATTCACATCCATTTTCTTCCGCTGTTGTGGCCCAACAGGGGTCAGCAGAGCTGGCAGTAGATTCAGATATTGAGGAGATTGGGGAGGAACATGGGCCAGTCCTGGAGTCTGGGGAAGACTCTGATGAGGGCTCTGTGTCGAAGGCAGAGAGGGGGCCAGGGCTGTCTGACAGTTATCAGCTGCCTTCAGAGTCAGACATCAGTGAGGCAGAAGAACAGCTGGAGCCTGTTCCCAGTGTGCGCATGCACAGAGTTGCCAGATGAAGGAAACAGCTAAAGAACAGGGGTCGACTTGGGAGTAAGGCCACAGGTGGACGATGAATGGCCCCTCCCATAGGGAATAAATAGGAGGAAAAAGGGAGTGGAGTTTGCAGGAGACAATTAGTTCGCTTAATTGGCTCTTGACTCTCTGAGGCTCCTTGCCAAGTTTTGCAGATATTGGCCTGGCAGCTCTCCAAGCCAGATAAGGTCTGTGACCTTAAATCCTCCCTTGAAAAACTTTGCTGGATGGGAATGAGCAGAATTCACAGGAAATTAATAAAAGGGTTTTTTGTCGGGACAAGGAGTTTGCTTCATGTTCTTTGGATGCCTCAGTTAGAACATCAGCCATTGGTCAGCTAGAAAGAGAAACTGGTGTCAATCAGCCTCTCTTGGAAAAATGGAGGGAAAAAATGTATATCCCACCTTTCTTGTTTTTACGAGTAACTCAAGGCAGCGAACATATCCGACACACCTCCCTTCCTCCTGTTTTCCCACAACAACCACCCTGTGAGATGAGTTGGCCTGAGAGAGAAAGAGGGACTCTTTCTCTCTCAAGCCACGTCACCCAGTGGGCTTTCACTGCTGGGGGGGGGGGGGAGCGCTTGAATTCAAGGTGAGCCGTCCATTGCCACACCTCTGAATTTGGATCATATCATCACAGGGCTGCTGCAATGGTCATAAGTAACTTTGAACAGTCACGACACCAATGCTTGTAAATCGAGGACTACCTGTATTTCTGGCAAATGTAGATGGGTATTGGAATGCCTCCTTATGGAAACTATATTATAAATTCAAATTTGGTTCTTCATCACCAAAGATGCTTCCAATGATATATATATGATATATATATATGTTGCATTTGTGCTGATAAATAAATAAAGGGAGACTAGTATAGATCTATTTCAAGCTATTTAGTTCTCATCAGCTAGCCATACCCTTACTGGGAATCGAACCTGGGCTTTATTACATATATATATATATTAGCCACTAAGCCATAGGCTCTCTTCCTTTATCATATGTGTGTGTGTGTGTGTGTTTGTGTGTGTTGTATTTGTATGTATGTATGTATGTGTGTGTGTGTGTGTGTGTGTGTGTGTGTGTGTGTATATATATATATATATATATATATATATATATATATATATATATGTATATATATATATATAAATAGCAATAGCAATAGCAATAGCAATAGCAATAGCAGTTAGACTTATATACCGCTTCATAGGGCTTTCAGCCCTCTCTAAGCGGTTTACAGAGTCAGCATATTGCCCCCAACAACAATCCGGGTCCTCATTTTACCCACCTCGGAAGGATGGAAGGCTGAGTCAACCTTGAGCCGGCGAGATTTGAACCGCCGAACTGCAGCTAGCAGTCAGCTGAAGTGGCCTGCAGTACTGCATTCTAACCACTGTGCCACCTCAGCTCTCAATTATATATATATATATATAATTGGAAGCATCTTTGGTGATGCAGAACCAAATTTGAATTTATAATATAGTTTCCATGACCGTTGCAGCACCCCTGCGGTGATATGATCCAAACATATATATCATCATGAAATCTCCAGAACCGTAAAGCCTACAGACTTAAAATTTGGCATGTATGTTCCTCTTGGCTTCTAGGTACTCTCTAAGAAAGAACTTTTTGAAATGACCATCCGATCATTAGTATTTCATATATTATTATTATTAGCACACTCTGATGTTCTACTCCCCCTCCCCACCGGAAAAGAACTCTGTCCCAACTGCCACTTCGGTATGGGCGTGGCCTGAAAACCGCTCTGATGCTGAGGAATTAGACATTCTACTCCCCCTCCCCACCTGAAAGCGAGAGAAGGGGATAGCATAGGAGAGGCTTCTGTGGGCCAAGCCTGAGGGAGAGAAGGGGAGAGGAGAGGCCGATCATAACTACGCATTAATGTTCAAGCTTTAACTGTCCATTTATCAAGCCCGACTGCATAGTTTCGAAGCGAAGCACGGGTACCCAACCGACTAGTAACTCATAAATGAGTGTTTCTAGTCAGCATGAAGATCAGGTGGGAAAAAAATGAGTAGGCCCAGACACACCAGATTATGAAAGGGATTTATCCAGAGGCTCCATTGAGGTCAAGGCCAGCCCCAGTCATCATCACCAACTTCATTAAAGTTTCTCCTCCCCCTTTTTAGTCACAGTGGATATTTTCTCCTGTGGCTCCAGAGTCTCCTGGTTGTTGTTGAGTGCCTCCAGCCAAGTGGCAGTGATTGCAGAGTAGCACAGATGTGAGAACAGTGTTGACTTTAGAAGGACGCGGCAACTGGAGAAGGAAAAAGCCAAGCTGGATTCTTCCTCCAGCTTGAAGAGGGACAGTCGACCTATTCTCCTAAAGCCCCCGAAGACAGATCAAGGAGCAATGGATGGAAACTGATCAAGGAGAGAAGCAACCTAGAACGAAGGAGGAGTTTCCTGACAGTGAGAACAATTTATCAGTGGAACAACTTGCCTCCAGAAGTTGTGAATGCTCCAACACTGGAAGTCTTTAAGAAGATGCTGGATAGCCATTTGTCTGGAATGGCATAGGATTTCCTGCTTGTGCAGTGGGGTTGGACTAGAAGACCTCCAAGGTCCCTTCCAACTCTGTCATCCTGTTCTTCCCGTTCTTCCTCTCCTCGTGCTGGATTGAGTTCTTAAAAGCAGTTTATATTCACGTGGAGGAGGCTACAGCACTGATGCTAAAGTCGCAAAAGTTTCTATTTTGGGTGTTCTGGAGAGAATCAAGATGCCGGCCAACCTGCACTGCGTCATGAAGTTCTTGGTCAACTGGGTATCCAAGCCAAGGTGTGTAAATTTACTTGGAGGGGATGCAGCCTAGTGCCTGGGGTTGGTGTGGAAAGGCTTAGAATGCGGATTGCCTAGGACAGGGGTCAGCAAACTGTGGCTCTGGAGCTGCATGTGGCTCTTTCCTCCCTCTGCTGCGGCTCCGTCGCTGGTCGGTGCCACAATTTTGAGAGGAGCTTCCGGTGGGGGAGGGGGAAAAGAGAAGCACAGTGTGCCAGGAGAAGACTCTATGGCAAGGGGGGGGGTT